>NC_052339.1:15788575-16088575 GCF_016432855.1 Salvelinus namaycush | reverse complement strand
CCCTGCACCAGCTGTGGTCGGAGAGGACACACGGCCGATCGGTGCTGGGGGGGTCTGTCTGGGAGTCGAGATGTCAGGCGGAACGCTTCTCGATCACCCCAGGTGAGTCAGCACCAAACTCACTCAGAACCCCCTGTTGGTCACATGTTTGTCTCAATTTTTTTCCTTTATTTTTCCCCCTCTTCCCAGCATAGGGCACTAGTCGATTCAGGTGCAGCTGGGAACTTTATGGATCGCGGACTCGCCCGTAAGTTGGGCGTTCCGCTTGTGCCGATAGATTCTCCCTTTCCCGTGCACTCCCTAGATAGCCGGCCATTAGGGTCAGGGGTGGTCAGGGAGGCCACAGTTCCCCTGGACATGGTGACGCAGGGGAATCATAGGGAACGTATCAGTCTCTATATTATTGATTCGCCTGCGTTTCCAGTGGTGCTGGGTATTCCCTGGTTGGCCCGGCACAATCCCAATATTTCGTGGAGACAGGGGGTTCTCCAGGGGTGGTCAGAGGAGTGTTCTGGAAGGTGTCTGGGAGTTTCCATTGGTGCCACGTCGGTGGAGAGTCCAGACCAGGGTTCCACGGTGCGCATTCCCCCCGAGTATGCCGATTTGGCAATCGCTTTCTGTAAAAAGAAAGCGACGAAATTACCACCACATCAACCGGGCAGGGATTGTGCGATAGATCTCCAGGTTAACGCTGCGCTTCCCAAGAGTCACGTGTACCCTTTGTCCCAAGAGGAGACGTTGGCTATGGAGACATATGTCGCGGAGTCTCTGGGACAGGGGTACATTCGGCCCTCCATCTCACCCGTCTCCTCGAGTTTCTTTTTTGTGAAGAAAAAGGAGGGAGGTTTGCGTCCGTGTATTGATTATAGAGGTCTAAATGCCATCACAGTGGGGTTTAGTTACCCACTACCTCTCATCGCTTCGGCGGTGGAATCATTTCACGGAGCGCAGTTCTTTACAAAACTGGACCTCAGGAGCGCGTACAGTCTGGTGCGTATTCGGAAAGCAGACGAGTGGAAAACCGCATTTAGTACCACATCGGGCCACTATGAGTACTGCGTCATGCCGTATGGGTTAAAGAATGCTCCAGCCGTTTTCCAATCCTTTGTAGACGAGATTCTCAGGGACCTGCACGTGCAGGGGGTAGTTGTGTATACCGATGACATTCTGATCTACTCAACTACTCACGCCGCGCATGTATCTCTGGTACGCAAAGTGCTTGGCAGACTGCTGGAGCATGACCTATACGTCAAGGCTGAGAAGTGTGTGTTCTCCAAACAAGCCGTCTCCTTCCTGGGTTATCGCATTTCCACCTCTGGGGTGGTGGTGGAGAGTGACCGCATAAAGGCCGTGCGTAATTGGCCGACTCCGACCACGGTAAAAGAGGTGCAGCGGTTTTTGGGTTTTGCCAACTACTACCGGAGATTTATCCGGGGTTTTGGCTAGGTAGCGGCTCCCATTACCTCACTGCTAAAGGGTGCGGTTGCAGTGGTCAGCGGCGGCGGACGGAGCTTTCAACAGGTTGAAGGCTCTGTTCACGGATGCTCCCGTGTTGGCGCATCCGGATCCCTCTTTAGCATTCATAGTGGAGGTGGACGCGTCCGAGGCTGGGGTGGGTGCCGTGCTATCACAGCGCTCGGGTACGCCACCAAAACTCCGCCCCTGCGCTTTCTTCTCTAGTAAGCTCAGTGCAGCGGAGCGTAACTATGATGTGGGGGATCGGGAGTTGTTAGCGGTGGTCAGGGCTCTGAAGGTGTGGAGACACTGGCTTGAGGGGGCTAAGCACCCCTTTCTCATCTGGACCGACCACCAGAATCTGGAGTATATTCGGGCAGCTCGGAGACTGAACCCACGTCAGGCAAGGTGGGCCATGTTTTTCACCCGGTTTCGGTTCACGTTGTCCTATAGACCCGGCTCTCAAAACGTAAAGGCTGACGCACTGTCCCGCCTTTACGACACGGAGGATAGGACCACCGAACCCACTCCCATCATCCCCGCCTCGAGGCTGATAGCGCCAGTGGTATGGGAGGTGGACTCGGACATCGAGCGGGCGCTACGAGCGGAACCCGCGCCTCCTCAGTGTCCGGCGGGCCGTAAGTACATACCGCTTGGTGTTCGGGACCGACTGATTCGGTGGGCTCATGTCCTACCCTCCTCGGGTCACCCTGGGGTGATGAGGACAGTGGGGAGCCTTCGGGGGAGGTATTGGTGGCCTACCTTAGCTCGGGACGTTAGGGTTTATGTCTCCTCCTGTTCGGTATGCGCTCAGAGTAAGGCTCCTAGGCACCTTCCTAGAGGGAAGTTGCAACCCCTCCCCGTTCCACAACGGCCATGGTCTCATCTGTCCGTGGACTTCCTGACCGATCTTCCCCCTTCTCAGGGAAACACTACGGTTCTGGTAATTGTGGATCGGTTTTCTAAGTCCTGCCGTCTCCTCCCGTTGCCCGGTATCCCTACTGCCCTACAGACTGCGGAGGCCTTATTCACCCACGTCTTCCGGCACTACGGGGTGCCGGAGGACATCGTTTCTGATCGGGGCCCCCAGTTCACGTCCCGAGTATGGAGGGCGTTCATGGAGCGTCTGGGGGTCACGGTCAGCTTGACTTCCGGTTATCACCCCGAGAGTAATGGGCAGGTGGAGAGAGTGAACCAGGAGGTGGGTAGGTTTCTGCGGTCGTATTGCCAGGACCGGCCAGGGGAGTGGGCGAGATACATTCCCTGGGCCGAGATGGCCCAGAACTCACTACGCCACTCCTCTACTAATGTGTCCCCCTTTCAGTGTGTGTTGGGGTACCAGCCGGTCCTGGCACCATGGCATCCGAGCCAGACCGAGGCTCCTGCGGTTGAGGAGTGGGTACAGCGCTCCAAGGAGACCTGGAGGGCCGTCCAGGAGTCCCTCCAACAAGCTACTAGTAGGCAGAAGAGGAGCGCTGACCGCCACCGCAGTGAGGCCCCCGTGTTTGTACCGGGGGAAAGGGTCTGGCTCTCGACCCGAAACCTACCCCTCCGCTTGCCCTGCCGGAAGCTGGGGCCGCAGTGTGTAGGGCCCTTCAAAGTCCTGAGGAGAATAAACGAGGTGTGTTATCGATTAAAACTCCCTTCCTATTATCGTATTAACCCCTCGTTTCATGTGTCTCTCCTCAGGCCGGTGGTAGCTGGTCCCCTGCAGGACGGTGAGGTGCCGGAGGTCCCTCCCCCCCCCTCTGGACATCGAGGGGTCCCCGGCGTACACGATACGGGCCATTCTGGACTCGAGACGCCGGGTGAGGGGCCTGCAGTACCTCGTGGACTGGGAGGGGTACGGTCCGGAGGAGAGGTGCTGGGTACCGGTGGAGGACATTTTGGATCCATCTATGTTAAGGGATTTCCATCGCCTCCATCCGGATCGCCCTGCGCCTCGTCCTCCGGGTCGACCTCGAGGCCGGTGTCGGCGCGCTGCGGGAGCTGCGCGTCAGAGGGGGGGTACTGTCACGACTTCAACCGAGGCAGGCTCTCCTTCCCGTTCGGGTGGCGCTCGGCGGTCGTCGTCACCGGCCTACTAGCTGCCACTGACTCTTTTTCCTCCCCCTCCCTTATGTGTTAATTTGTATCACCTGTGTTCAGGTAGTTGGGAATTAGTGTGGCTTTATTAGTCAGCCAGCCCGTACGCTTCTTTGTGCGGGATTGTTCATTTGTAGCTTTGGATTTCGGGAGTGGACATATGTATTGTGGACTGGGTTTGTCTCCCGTGTTTTGGGACAGTTGTGTATGACACCCAGTAAGTCCGTGTTGGACATTTTGTTTGCCAGTTGGGCATTAAAGAAACAACATATTGAAGCTCTGCTGTTCCTGCGTCTGATTTCACACACCCCGACGCCCAGGGCGTTACAGTATCACCTACTGTACTTCTACTGTATGTTGAGTTCACATTCAGCTGCATTGTGTTCCTCCAGTGGTGTGTCCGTTATAAATGTAAAATAAATGTACCTTTACTTTCAACATGCAGTTATGTTGACCATGTACTGTAGCTACAGTATATCCTCTCTGCAAAACTGCATTGGAAGGAAACACACACACACTGAAGCGATGACCTGTTTTTTGCGAACTCATGTTTCTTTGACAAACACAATGCAGAACACATTAGATGGAACATGGCAGTGTGTGTATGGTCCAGCACACCAAACACATTGCTTATTGATCTCTTTGTGACAGAAACATCCCTGAGTCCAATACTGTTTTATTTGTAAGGCAGATGTTTTAATGCAAGTAGCTAAGGCTGTTCATTTCCGTGCCTACCCATCACCCTGCTCATGTATAAAGTGAACAAATAATGGATGAGGTGTCATTGAAGCAGTTAACCACATTTAACCTACACTTATATCTGAGCTGATTGTTTGGGGGACCATTCGACTGGGCAGATAATTCAAGCTGACCATTTGCAAGCGTTTATTATCTCTCATTACAGGAATCGATAAAAAGCTTTTTGTATAGGACTTTTATAGCATACGTTGCTTAGGCTTACTCACTGACTGACAGCGATGCATACTGTCTGCAGTTGAAAAATAATGCATTTTCAATACAGTAAGCGGCCTTACTGTTCACTCAGTTTTATTTTGACTGAAACGTGTAGTAAGTTGCTTCTGAGAGGATAGCTGCAAGACCAGAATAACATGTGTTCTTTCCTATTCAAGTTCAAAAGGAAGGTCAGGAATTGATTATGCATATTTATTAATCCCCACACACATACTCTCTCTCTCTCTCTCTCTCTCTCTCTCTCTCTCTCTCTCTCTCTCTCTCTCTCTCTCTCTCTCTCTCTCTCTCTCTCTCACTCAAACACACGTACACAAACACAGAGACACACACACACACACACACACACACACACACACACACACACACACACACACACACACACACACACACACACACACACACACACACACACACACACACACACACACACACACACACAACCTCCTCTGCTGATTCTGACCCACCCACTCACCAACATGGCTTTCCAATCACGGCATGCTGTTTCTGATGACTCAGCTGAAGTTCTGCATGAGATGGGATGTCACTCCTTCTGTAAGGTTGAGAGGTGGCTCAGTGTGTGAGCGCACAACAAGCTAGAGAACAATGATCTGAATATTATATTACAAATATTACTGTCTATATTTTATACCCTCTCATGAGAGGGTCATGGTGTGCAATCCAAGTGGCACCATGTACTCTCTATAGTGCACTACTTTTGACCAGGGCCCATAGAGTGCCATTTCCTGACCAGGGCACAAAGGGTGCCATTTCCTGACCAGGGCCCATAGGGTGCCATTTCACGACCAGGGCCCATAGAGTGCCATTTCCTGACCAAGGCCCAAAGGGTGCCATTTCCTGACCAGGGCCCATAGAGTGCCATTTCCTGACCAGGGCCCATAGAGTGCCATTTCCTGACCAGGGCCCAAAGGGTGCCATTTCCTGACCAGGGCCCATAGAGTGCCATTTCCTGACCAGGGCCCAAAGGGTGCCATTTCCTGACCAGGGCCCATAGGGTGCCATTTCACGACCAGGGCCCGTAGGGTGCCATTTCCTGACCAGGGCCCATAGGGTGCCATTTCCTGACCAGGACCCAAAGGGTGCCATTTCCTGACCAGGGCCCATAGGGTGCCATTTCCTGACCAGGGCCCATAGGGTGCCATTTCCATACATGGCGGAAAGAAGCCTCCTGTGCGAACATCTGATCTTGGACATTTGAATACACATCTTATGAATATCCTTTGTATCATATGAACAACTAAGAAGCTTTATTTGTATGCCTAAAGGCACAGTAAGATAAAGTACCAGTCAAAAGTTTGGACACACCTCATTCCATTTTTTTAATATTTTTTTTTATCATTTTCTACATTGTAGAATAATAGTGAAGACATCAAAACCATGAAATAACACGTATGGAATCATGTAGTAACCAAAAAAGTATATTTTATATTTAAGATTTAAAAGCTCTGATGAAGGCCGTGAGGCCGATACGTAAAGCTTATTAAATATCAGTGATACTATCAAGAGCAGTGTGCGGTTTCCTTTTTCCTTCATATTTAAGATTCTTCAAAGTAGCCACCCTTTGCCTTAATGACAGCATTGCACACTCTTCGCATTCTCTCAACCAGCTTCATGAGGTAGTCAGCTGGAATGCATTTAGTCCGAATGAGCTCGTGTTTGGACATCATGCCAGAGTTCCTTTGAGTTTGCTGAGAGAGAAGTTATTGCAGGGCGACACCTTAAACACATTTGTTAGTGCTTTTCGATACAGATTGCATGGTGCCTGTGAGTTTGCCAGTGAGAATCTGGAGAAAGCGCAAATGAAAGTTTGGTACAATCAACAGTCCCAAAGCCGCACTTTCGATGTGGGTGACACACGTACTGGTTTTGTTGCCTGTTCTGGGGTCACAAGCTTGTTTTTCAGGCCCTTACATCATAGCCACACCGGAGCGCAGGAAAAAACCCTGGCTGTGTCATGTGAACATGTTGAAACCATACTTCACCGCTATGAACGGGCGGAGAAGTCGGTAGTGATGTTCTTCCTGTGGCCTCTGCTGTGACCTTTGACTATAATCTTCCTCAAGAGCACGAGGAAAGCCCAATACACCCTGTGTCTGCAGGACGGCTGAGTAACTCAGAGATAAAAAAAAAAACTTGATGTCTTTGTGGCACACCTACCTCAGGAGGAAAAAGGTGATATCGTTGTGCTACTTTTAGAATATCAGGGTTTATCCTCAGATGTGCCAACTCAGACACACTAGAGCATGACATTGACACTGGTGACTCTGCCCCAATCAAACAACATGCCTATCCAGTGAATCATGAAAAGAGAGAGAAACTCAGCAGTGAGGTGGAGTTCATGCTTGAGCACGGCATTGCACAACATGGAAAAAGGCAGTGGAGTTTGCTCTGTATATTAGTACTTAAGGCAGATGGGTCTCTGGGGTTTTGTTCCGATCATCACAAACTCAATGCCGTTACTAAGTCGGACTTGTACCGTTTGCCCAGGGTCGATGATCGTTGAAGCCCCCATTTCAATAATTGTATTAATTATAACACAGAAATAGATCACTGCTCCAGAGCGTTCTTAATCTTAGCCTATCTAGTCATTTTAGAATCCCCCAAGTTTGGTAGTCTATGCTGTTGGATGCACTTGCTGGCCATGGGCATGGTTGTTCATGTGGTGGTATCACTGATCAAACATTCTCATAAATGAGTTTGGCACAGGGATATACACCTTTTTTTACATGCACATCTAATTGGACACAGCATTTTATTATTGAAATATCAGCCTCAATTTATCTTCAGAGTAGCTTTTTTTCATTTTGGGCTAATCGGGGACATTTTCGCAGACAGCTCTAGCCAGCGACAGGCCACCAAAATCGAGGACATCTGGTCACCTTAGTTTACCATAGAGTGCATTAAATGGCTCTACTTTTACCTAGCTAGCCAGATACCATTATGGGGAATCCACATGGTCGTGGGAAGTGGGGAACTGTGAAGTGGGAAGTTATAATCCAACATGATTGTGTTCAAGTGCTTTTGAAGTCAGAACTATTATTCAATGAGAAATATATTAGGTAGCTTGATAAGCTAGCATACATTGCTAATAATAAAGTTAGCTAGCTTGATTAACATTGACAATATGGTCAAACTAGCTACATTATTCATATTGACAGCTAAGTTTATAATTGTCAAAAACGGATTTGTTGTCATCGTTTGGTTTAAAAGGTTAAAGGTCAGTGGTGAAACGTCACAACTCGGCAACTTGGGTAATAACATTTCCCACTTGTAATTCCGACTTGGAGTGTCGTTCAAGTGAAACATCACAGTCGGAACTATGAACTTCTGATAACTCCGATAACATGTGAACAACCCTGTAGTGTCCGCTGTCCAACCTCGAGACAAAATCCATGATGTTTTAACTTTGACTATTGCTGTGTTCACATGCTCGTCGGAGCTTCCTATTTCCTAGTTGTGATGTCGGAAATACAACTTTGTTTCATTAATGTACTTTTTGGTTGTAACAATTGTACAAGCACTAAGATTTTAGCTTGATAAGCTAGCTAACATTGCTTATAATAAATAAAGTTGTTTATAATAATAAAGTTTGCTAGCTTGCTTAACATTGACAATATGGTCAAACAAGCTTCATTACCCATATTGTAGTTGTCAAAAATGGATGTGTTGTCATCTTTTGGTTGAAAAGGTAAAAGGTCAGTGGTGAAAGGTCACAACTCGGGCAACAACATTTTCTCAGAGTTTCCCTCTTGTAATTCTGATAGCAAGTGAATGCAACACATTACCAGCTAGCTGTTTGAGAAACAGAAGGCCAGCATCCCGGAGTCACCTCTTCACTGTTGACGATGAGACTGGTGTTTTGCGGGTACTATTTAATGAAGCTGCCAGTTGAGGACTTGTGAGGCATCTGTTTCTCAAACTAGACACTCTAATGTACTTGTCCTCTTGCTCAGTTGTGCACCGGGGCCTCCCACTCCTCTTTCTATTCTGGTTAGAGCCAGTTTGCGCTGTTCTGTGAAGGGAGTAGTACACAGCGTTGTACGAGATCTTCAGTTTCTTGGCAATTTCTCGCCTGGAATAGCCTTCATTTCTCAGAACAAGAATAGATTGACGAGTTTCAGAAGAAAGTTATTTGTTTCCGGACATTTTGAGCCTGTAATCGAACCCACAAATGCTGATGCTCCAGATACTCAACTAGTCTAAAGAAGGTCAGTTTGATTGCTTCTTTAATCAGAACAACAGTTTTCAGCTCGCTAACATAATTGCAAAAGGGTTTTCTAACGATCAATTAGCCTTTTAAAATTATAAACTTGGATTAGCTAACACAACGAGCCATTGGAACACCGGAGTGATGGTTGCTGATAATGGGCCTCTGTAAGCCTATGTAGATATTCCATAAAAAAATCTGCAGTTTTCAGCTACAATAGTCCTTTACAACATGAACTATGTGTACACTGTATTACTGATCAATTTGATGTTATTTGAATGGACAAAACATTTGCTTTTCTTTCAAAAACAAGGACATTTCTAAGTGACCCCAAACTTTTGAACGGTAGTGTATATACTGTATTTTATACCATCTATTGCACCTTGCCTATGCCGCTCTGCCATCGCTCATCTATATATTTATATGTACGTATTCTCATTCACCCCTTTAGATTTGTGTGTATTAGGTAGTTGTTGGGTAATTGTTAGATTACTTGTTAGATATTACTGCACTGTCGGAACTAGAAGCACAGCATTTCGCTACACTTGCATTAACATGTATGTGACCAATACAATTTGATTTGATTTGAAAAGATTAATGCCTGATATACATTTGGAAAAAGATGTCAATCTATTTGGAATACATTTTGTATAACAGGACACATTTAAATGTATTTTCTGTCCATATGGGTAGTAATACATCCGCAAACTACAATAAAGCACGCTGGGCAAATACCCTGTTGGAATGGTTAATGCAGTGCAGGAAGTGGAACTCCCTAGTTAGAGCAGCGAGAGAGTGAGTGCACCACCCTCTCTAGATGATAAATGTCTTCCATCAAAGGGTAGAAACTAGAAATAAGCATGAATCTGTAGGATGGGGGATCGGGACACTAGTCTTACAAGCAGACTACACACACACACATCATCACAAGCAGCCAGATTAGAGTCTGTGTGCCCCGTGCTGACACAAAGCATTTTTTCTCAATCATTATGCCCATGGTGGTTGTTCTGCTGGTTGTTGGAGGTGTCAGTGCTTGTTAGGGGGTAAACTGTGCAGTAGGAGTGTACAGAGAGGAAACAGTGTCTTTGAACTAGGCTGTGAAAGCACAACAAGGTCTTCCATATGTCTTTGAAATGGGTGATTGAAGCCTGACAGAAGCTGTAGTTGTTGAATGTACTGGGATGGGATGTGATGTTCTTGGCCTCCCCTAGGCTACATAGCATTTCGTTTCATGGTACATATTGTAATTTATAAAAGGCAGAAGCTGCGGTTCTGAAGGTAACAGCCCCCTTCAGCCCCCTGGAAGCCTCTTCCCCAGAGAAAAAAATCGGTGTTCTGTGCGCTTGTTTCTTTACCTCGACATTACGCACACATTTGTTGTAGTAACCCTCCCTTCACATTTCTCACTGTCAAACCTTAATTATATATTTTCTTCCCGGATACCTGTGTTTTGTTTCAATCAAAGCACATATTTTGCCTAGTGATGCCAGTGGTGTAAAGTACTCTATAAAAATACTTTAAAGTACTATATAAGTAGTTTTTTGGGGTATCTGTACTTTACTATTTCTATTTTTGAAAACTTTTACTCCACTACATTCCTAAAGAAGATAATGTACATTTTACTCCATACATTTTCCCTTACACCCAAAAGTACTCATTACATTTTAAGTGCTTAGCAGGACAGAAAATGGTACAATTCACAGACTTATCAAGATAAGAATCCCTGGTCATCCCTACTGCCTCTTATCTGGCGGACTCACTAAACACAAATCTTTTGTTTGTAAATTATGTCTGAGTGTTGGAGGGTGCCCATGGCTATTCATACATTTAAAAACAAGAAAATTGTGCTGTCTTTGTTTGCTTAATATAAGGAATTTTAAATTACTTTTACTTTTGATACTTAAGTATATTTTAGCAATTACATTTACTTTTGATACTTAAGTATATTTTAACAATTACATTTACTTTTGATACTTAAGTATATTTAAAACCAAATACTTTTAGATTTTTACTCAAGTAGTATATTACTGGGTAACTTTCACTTTTACTTGAGTCATTTTCTAGTAAGGTATCTTTACTTTTACTCAAGTATGACAATTGGGTACTTTTTCCACCACTGAGTGGCGCACGCTGTTGAGTTTTGGCCGCATGAGAAAAAAATGCAACCAGTCAAACAATCATCCTAAAATCTCATCAGAAATGCGGTGGTGTTTTTTGTCTTGCAGCAATCAAGCAATAAGGCCCGAGGAGGTGTGGTATATGGTCAATATACCACGGCTAAGGTCTGTTTTTATGCACGATGCGATGCAGAGTGACTGGACACAGCCCTTAGCTTTGGTATATTGGCCATATACCACAAACCCCCGAGGTGCCTTAATGCTATTATAAACTAGTTACCAACGTAATTGAGCAGTAAAAATACATTTTTATCATACCCATGGTATACGGTCTGCTTTACCACAGCTGTCAGCCAATCAGCATTCAGGGCTCGAACCACCCAGTTTATAATGTTATATATACTATGCTATTATATTTGGTTCTGTTATGTACAATACTATCTATGTGATCTTGCAGACATTGATTCAGCTTTAATCAAACTTAATTAAAAAGCACCATTCTCCATTCACCAGTGAAATTCGCAGGAGTAGCCTGTTCTCTGGGCAGCCGAAGGAATTGAACAGAGACTGTGTGTAAAGTAGAGAATCTGGCACATACGCAGAAGCTTCGGCTCTTTAGCTATCAGGAAGAGGGAACCACAGCCACTCCATTTATAAAATGGGTAGTTTAGGTCCTGGATGCTGATTGGTCGATAGGTGAAAGGTATTGATGATAATCCACGGCAAATGCCTTTCAACAGTTCCATCTGAATTACCACTGCTTGCTCTTTGGGATCAGGCTGGGTCATCTTATTACTGGAAGGCACATTTGACAACAACTTACCGTATGTAAAATGGGCTTTATAAATACATTTGATTGATTGTTTGATCTCATTCTGAAATTAATTTGGCTGGTGTAAAAAACATTAGGAGTTAAAAGACATGTCACTGAAGCCATCTGAATGTTTACGGTTCTTTAGAAAATCTGAGATAGGCCTACTAATAGCAGTGAACATAAGTCTAATCAATAATAGATGGTATTTACTGGTTGGTGAGGGGTAGAGTCTAGAGGGGTTGAAACGTGTTCAGGGAGTTGTCTGTCTTCCCACTTCAACACACACACACACACACACACACACACACACACACACACACACACACACACACACACACACACACACACACACACACACACACACACACACACACACACACACACACACACACACACACACACACACACACACACACACACACACACACACACACACACACACACACACACACACACAGCCTGTGTGTGTGACAGGATCCATAACCTGCCCTGAAAACCATCAAGCGATGTGGGATGAAGTGTCATCTCTCTTCCAGACACTTTTCAGAAGTTTCATCTCTACAGGGAACTGTCATCATCAACTTACTCTCCCTCTTTTTGTTCCTCTCTCCTTTCTGTCCGTCATGTGGTTTCCTGACACTCTGGTCAGGTCCATCAGATCTCTGCCCAAATCAGAAGCTCATTTCCTGGCTCTCAGCCCAGCAGGTGAGGGGCTCTAAGGCTCGGCCCCAGACCCCTTCCTCGGCTCCTCCACGACAGGCTTTATCCTAGGCCACCTGGGTGGTGTCTTAGCCCCAGGCCCTGGGTCCTTCTGGGCCCTCTCAGCTCAGTTCACTGCTCTCCCCCCTCTGTTCCCTGTTCAGAACACAAAGAGAAGAGACACCTTACCTCACACACACACGCACACGCACACACACACACACACACACACACACACACACACACACACACACACACACACACACACACACACACACACACATACTTTTGTTCTTCCTCTCAAGTACATATCTGTGTGTCTAAACAGAAGCCTAAAGGCACATGGTGACCTTGAAGAAGAGAATCATTCTTTAAACAGATTGAATATATAGCAATATAATAGAATATGTAGTTGCATACACTATAGCCCAATGATAGAGTATGGAGAGGAGGTCATACAGTGCCTCAAAGCGTTTTACCCAATAGTGTCTTGATATTGACTTTACTTAAGGAATTAATTTGATCTTTGTAATATAACCTAACAATTTCTTGATACAATGTTTGAATTGCTGATACATGCACCAGTTCCTTCATTGATTTTGTAATTAGTTGTCCTTAGGCTGTATTGTCTAATATATTTCCAAGATAAATCACAGACCATGGCTATGTCTTATACTCTTTACAAAGTAAACATACTGTAATCATCGAGCAAAGACAAATATATTAATATACAAAATATTGCTCATAATAAAAAAAATCTGATATGCTGATAAAGAAATTCCAATTAGCTTGTTTGGTTTATTCTTTTAATCCTCATCATTACCACTAACATTGTGATTTTTTTCATCACAAATCAATTATTGTTTTATCCTAACTTATCCATCTCTTGCTCTGTGGTTACTGAGACATAATATAATTGGTTGTGCGACCCTTTACAAGATGAAATGTTATCACAGCGATCTCCCCTCTGCCTGCCACGGAACAGATGTTGGGTCTCAGAAAGTAATCACTCATCGACCCTCCCTGTCCCTCAGTCAATCACAATTACCTGGATTTCTATAGGCCAGGGCCCTGTAGTCACAAAGTGTCTCAGAGTAGGAGTGGTTCAGGTCCGTGCTTGTCCATGTAATCTTATTCATTCTGATCTAAAATGCTAAACTGATCATATATCAGCACCTACTCTGAGACCCAGAGCTCTATGTCCTCTATGTACCACTGCTGGGTCCTGGATCCGACTGTATGGATCAATACTCACCTCCATGGTGGCTGGTGTTTCATATAGGAGCCGCGTCAATACCTATGATCAGGTACTGGCCTAGTCTGGGATGAGAGAGGCTACTAGTAAATCACTGATGCCTCAATTTCGTGTAGCATACTGTCATGTAATGGTTGGTGGTGGTCCACAGTGTATGAGACATTTGGATTCTTATGCTCATTATAGTGTCAAAGGGAAGCACAGTACACATACAGTACCAGTCAAAAGATTGGACACACCTACTCATTCAAGGGTTTTTCTTTATTTTTACTATTTTCTACATTGTAGAATAATAGTGAAGACATCAAAACTATGAAATAACACATATGGAATCATGCAGTAACCAAAAAAGTAGCCACCCTTCGCCTTGATGACAGCATTGCACACTCTTGGCATTCTCTCAACAAGCTCTGTGAGGTGGTCACCTGGAATGCATTTCAATTAACAGGTGTGCCTTGTTAAAAGTTAATTTGTGGAACATCTGTTCTGTGGCAGGCAGAGGGGAGATCGAATTTCTTTCCTTCTTAATGCGTTTGAACCAATCAGTTGTGTTGTGACAAGGAAGGGGTGGTATACAGAAGATAGCCCTATTTGGTAAAAGACCAAGTCTATATTATGGAAACAACAGCTCAAATAAGCAAAGAGAAACAACAGTCCATCATTACTTTAAGACATGAAGGTCCATCAAGCGCTAAGATGAAAGATTAAACTGGCTCTCATGAGGACCGCCACAGGAAAGGAAGACCCAGAGTTACCTCTGCTGCAGAGGATAAGTTCATTAGAGTTACCATCCTCAGATATTACAGCCCAAATAAAAGTTACAGACACACTTCAACATCAACTGTTCAGAGGAGACTGCGTGAATCAGGCCTTCATGGTCGAATTGCTGCAAAGAAACCCCTACTAAAGGACACCTATAAGAAGAGTCCAAATTTGAGATTTTTGGTTCCAACCACCATGTCTTTGTGAGACACAGAGTAGGTGAACGGATGATCTCTGCATGTGTGGTTACCACTGTGAAGCATGGAGGAGGATGTGGGATGTTGTCGGGGTGCTTTGCTGGTGACACTGTCTGTGATTTATTTGGAATTCAAGGCACACTTAAACAGCATGGTTACCACAGTATTCTGCAGCGATATGCCATCCCATCTGGTTTGCGCTTAGTGGGACTATCATTTGTTTTTCAACAGGACAATGACGCAACACACCTCCAGGCTGTGTAAGGGCTATTTGATGAAGAAGGAGAGTGATGGAGTGCTCCATCAGATGACCTGGCCTCCACAATCGCCTAATCTCAACCCAATTGAGATGGTTTTGGATGAGTTGGACCTCAGAGGGAAGGAAAAGCAGCCAACAAGTGCTCAGCATATGTGGGAACTCCTTCAAGACTGTTGGAAAAGCATTCCAGGTGAAGCTGGTTGAGAGAATACCAAGAGTGTGCAAAGCTGTCATCAACGCAAAGGGTGGCTACTTTGAAGAATCTAAAATCTAAAATCTATTTTGATTTGTTAACACTTTTTTGTGTTATTTCATAGTTTTGATGTCCTAACTACTATTCTATAATTTAGAACATAGTAAAAATAAAGAAAAACCCTTGAATGAGTAGGTTTGTCCAAACTTTTGACTGGTACTGTACATACATACAAAAGAAGTGTCACATTACTCGCTTGCTAACTACATAGTTAATAAAATGCACTTATTTTTTCCTTTCAGCCTCTCCTGATGAACAACAGGATGTACTGTACGCTGTAATCTACATATAGCCGACTTAAGATGATTGCTGAAATTTCAGGAAAGTTGTGTTGTGAATCACCGTTTGTTTAATTTTAGATTTCAGTGAAGGAACACATACTAGGTCCATAGTAGCTTTCTATGACTTATTTATAAGTATGGTGTTTACCCGGACTACTACCCATACTATTTTCACTGTGTGCCCCCCCCCAACCCCTCTTTTACGCTACTGCTACTCTCTGTTTATCTTATATGCATAGTCACTTTAACCATACCCACATGAACATACTACCTCAATAAGCCTGACTAACCGGTGTCTGTATACTACTCTTATTTTCAAATGTCTTTTTACTGTTGTTTTATTTCTTTACTTACCTACACACACACACATACTTTTTTTTCTCCGCACTATTGGTTAGAGCCTGTAAGTAAGCATTTCACTGTAAGGTCTACACCTGTTGTATTCGGCGCACGTGACAAATAAACTTTGATTTGATTTGATTTGATATACTAGATAAATAGTATTCGAAAGTAGAAACCTAATATTTCTTTATTTCTTTACATTCAACTGAAATCACACACAATCACCTCAATAATCTTGTTTTTTTCCCTATTTAGATTCAAATATTATAACCATTCAATGACAGTTTTAGGCAACAGTCTGTCATACCAGTTGAAGAAGGATCACTTTCAGCACGTGGCTGAACAAGATTATTTGGCAGATCAATTTAACAAACGCACTTTAATTGTGTGGTGTAGAAATGTAATATCCCCACCATATTGTTTCTCACCAGTGAATAGTTAATAACTGTCTATACAAATGAGCCCCAACCTCAAATCAAATCAGTGTTATTATAGCTAGGGACAGATATATCTCAACTTGAATATACTGTGCAGTACGTTACGTATACACCTATAACATCACATACAATAATAATATGTTGCAGTGCTTTGCATAGCCATGAAACATGCAACGGGATACTCTAGTTGCTTTATTCTAAATAATAAAGAGAGGGAAATGGTTGTTTGATGTTCTTTTAATTAAGCTTATATTTGTAGCATGTTGCATTTATTAATTCATTAGCATGTAAAGGGGGGGGGGGGACTTTTGCTGTTTTGTGATTGCAGCCTTGTGCCTCCGTCGAGGTTCAGATAATTGATCATTAAGGGTGTGGCTTGATGTTGCCCAGTGTGTAAAAGGTTACTTTTCTGGGATCCCCTTTGCCATGTGAAGGTTAGAGTGCCTTGGGAGAACGGGTGCAGTGTTGCAGGTTTTAACAAAAGTACGTATGAAAACTATGAGAGAATTGTAAGCCTAAATCTAGGCTAAATTGCTGGTATAAGCAATGGAAAAATAGTTAAAATTCAATTCATTGCTGGGAAGTAAAGACAAACAGAAGTATCACTTGTGGAAACACCAAACCTTACAGTGTGGGATTTCAGTGTTCTATTTTGGAAGTGTTCTCTGTGCAAACAGAAGCAATCCGCCATTACAGATCTACACACACTCAAGTGCCATGATGAAACATTACAGGAATAACCTGCAACATTGCACATTAGGACACTGTGTGTGTGAGTCTCTCTCTCTCTCTCTGTGTGTGTGTGTGTGTGTGTGTGTGTGTGTGTGTGTGTGTGTGTGTGTGTGTGTGTGTGTGTGTGTGTGTGTGTGTGTGTGTGTGTGTGTGTGTGCGTGCGTGCGTGCGTGCGTGCGTGCGTGCGTGCGTGCGTGCGTGCGTGCGTGCGTGCGTGCGTGCGTGCGTGCGTGCGTGCGTGCGTGCGTGCGTGCGTGCGTGCGTGCGTGCGTGTGTTTGCGCAAACACGTGTCACACATGTCTTTTGCCCTTTTCTCCACTGTCGTATTTGAATATAGGGAAGCCATCTTCAGGGTAGCGATATTGTCCTCTGACATCACAGAATATGTGTCACATACATGTTAGAAATAACATTCCTTTCCTCAATCTGTCTTTCATCTCCATCATTTCACAAGCTTCTCAGACTCCACCTGCACACAGGACTGGCAGATACCACAAAACCTCCAAAACAATGACCAAGATAATATTCATTAAAACACAAGTAGCTCAACTGTAGCTCCGCTGCGCCTGGGAAGAAGAGTATAGCCCAGCCTAGCTCCTGTACCTACTGCACGATGAAGTATTGTTGTTAATTGCAGGTCAGTGTGAAACGTGTGTCAGCTGCCATAACTGCTTATTCATTTGCCAGCTTGGGAAAAAAGCGTGTGGTGACACACACACACACACACACACACACACACACACACACACACACACACACACACACACACACACACACACACACACACACACACACACACACACACACACACACTCCATCTGTTTGTATTTAACTTGCTAATGAGAGCTGTGCTGCTCGGCCGCGGTCCCATTATGACCGACGGTGAGGGAAGCAGAAACTTTTATGTCAATGTGAGACGTTATCCTTTTTCTTTTGATAGATTTGATAAAGAACAATACTCAGTTATTTTTCTGTAGCCACCAGCATGATGACGAGTAGGCACTTGTTAACAGGTGTGAACCATTGTCTTCCGACAGGTGGCGTCACTCGTGCACGAGGCTCGTCCCTCAACCAACAGTGCAGGCGGATCTTTCGCACGACCATGTTCATGATTAACAAATAGCAGTTTTTCTTTACCTGCGATTGATTGCAGTGGGTATACGTTCCCTCTAATACCTGCTCATGGACAGTCGTATTAGTGACTGTGTCAACGGGGACTCAAACCAATCTGATATGTTTGTAGAATAGATCATCCCTCTCCTTGTCAATGCACGCACCATCAGAGCAGACGTCTCATTAAATCCAGAATGAGATCCAGAAAATGCTCACACATTACATGACAACCTGGTTGTACTGGAGTAAAGGTAACACCCGGAGCACTCGGTACTGCAGTGAAACCCCATTCAAAGGCAGGCTACATCCCAAATGTGCACCCTATTCCCTATGTAGTGCACTCCTTTTTTTTTTACCAGGGCCCATAGGGAATAGGATACCATTTGAGACGTAGCCATAGCCACGAGAGGCTGAGTGGTGCTGTACTGTAGACTGCAGTAGGGAGGTGCAGTGTACTCACTGCAGTGTGTAAGTTTAGAGGGTTGTTGGTGACTCCCAGTGCTTAGGAAGTACAGTAGACCAGTCCATCCACTACAGGAGAGTAGCTCACCCTACTCAATACATGAGTAGGGTCAAAGGGACAAGCTACACTCGAGTCATATGGCTAATGTGCCATGTGTCCAGAGAGTGGGTTGGTTGAATTACAGAGATAATCATTATGTCTGAGTGGTGCTGGCGATACACAGGAGAATAACCTCTGTCAAATAAAAGAAAAAAGGCATACATTCTAAGTATGTACTATATCAGAACTCTGTGTATCAGAAACGGAGCCGAATGACAATGTCAGTGCTTCAGCAGACCTCGCACTCAGCAAAAAATATAAACATAGGTTGCTGCAGTATTCTTTGAATAACATGTTTATTAACAACGTTTAATGTTCCAAATACAGTAATAGACTCAACAAATGTAATAATAAAAATACACATTTTACAGAAACATTTCAATCTGACCACGCATAACTAACACAGTACAATTCATGAACAGATTTAAAACAAACACCAACTGAACAAAACAAAAACACACCAAGTGAAGAGGAAACAAGAGTCTCATCCATCAACATATTTGTCATGCTTTCCGTACAAAAATTCAATATTAATGCTGACATTTCCTTAAATGAGGGGTTTGGTGGTAGCAGATGACAGCTACACTATATACACAAAAGTATGTGGACATCCCTTCAAATTAGTGGATTCGGCTATTTCAGCCATACCCATCGCTGACAGGTGTATAAAATCGAGCACACAGCCATGCAAACTCCATAGGTACATTATCAGTAGAATGGCCTGACTGAAGAGCTCAGTGACTTTCAAAGTGGCACCGTCATAGGATTCTACCTTCCCAACAAGTTCAAATTTCTGTGAAGTGATAGGCCACACAAGCTCACAGAACGGAACCGGAGAGTGCTGAAGCAAGTAGCGCGTAAAAATCGGTTGTCCTCAGTTGCAACACGCACTACCGAGTTCCAAACTGCCTCTGGAAGCAACATCAGCACAATAAATGTTAGTCGGGACCTTCATGAAATGGGTTTCCATGGTCAAGCAGCCTCACAAAAGCTTAAGATCACCATGTGCAATGCCAAGCAACTACTGTAGTGGTGTAAAGCTCACCACCATTGGACTCTGGCGCAGTGGAAACGGGTTCTCTGGAGTGACAATTCACTCTTCACCATCTGGCAGTCCGACGGACTAATCTGGGTTTGGCGGACGCCAGGAGAATGCTACCTGCCTCAACTGTAAAGTTTGGTGGATGAGAAAAAATAGTCTGGGGCTGTTTTTCATGGTTCGGGCTAGGCCCCTTAATTCCAGTGAAGGGAAATCTTAACGCTACTGCGAACAATGACATTCTAGATGATTCTGTGCTTCCAACTTTGTGGCAACAGTTTGGGGAAGGCCCTTTCCTGTTTCAGCATGACAATGCCCCCGTGAACAAAGCGAGGTCCATACAGAAATGGTTTGTCAAGATCGGTTTGGAAGAATTTGACTGGCTTGCACAGGGCCCTGACCTCAACCCCATCGAACACCTTTGGGATGAATTGGAACGCCGACTGCGAGCCAGACCAAATCGCCCAACATCAGTGCCCAACCTCACTAATGCTCTTGTGGCTGAATGCAAGAAGGTCCCCGCAGCAAGAAGGTTCCAACATCTAGTGGAAAGCCTTCCCAGAAGCGTGGAGGCTGTTATAGCATCAAAAGAGGGACCAATTTCATTTTAATGCCCATGATTTTGGAATGAGATGTTCGACGAGCAGGTGTCCACATACTTTTGGTAATGTAGTGTATATTCACACCTCCAGTGACTAGCCTGGCTGGTGTCTAGGGACTCTACACACTCTTAGAAAAAAAATATTATTTGGCTGTCCCCATAGGAGAACCCATTTTGGTTCCAGGTAGCTCTTTTTGGTTCCAGGTAGAACCCTTTTGTGTTCCTTGTAGAACCCTCTGTGGAAAGGGGTCTACATGGAACCTAAAAGGGCTCTTCGAAGAGTTCTCCTATGGGGACATCCGAAGAACCCTTTTAGGTTCTAGATGGTGCCTTTTTTCTAAGAGTGTAGATGGCTTCTCTAAGGCCAAGTGGCCTGGCTGGTGTCTAGGGACTTTACAGATGGCTTCTCTAAGGCCAAGTGGCCTGGCTGGTGTCTAGGGACTTTACAGATGGCTTCTCTAAGGCCAAGTGGCCTGGCTGGTATCTAGGGACTTTACAGATGGCTTCTCTAAGGCCAAGTGGCCTGGCTGGTGTCTAGGGACTTTACAGGTGGCTTCTCTAAGGCCAAGTGGCCTGGCTGGTGTCTAGGGACTTTACAGGTGGCTTCTCTAAGGCCAAGTGGCCTGGCTGGTGTCTAGGGACTTTACAGATGGCTACTCTAAGGCCAAGTCCTGTTGCAAAAGGAACCAACTTAAAGCAAACCTAACAAAACAAAGCACCAAAGCTGATGCACAAGCTAACCTGCAATGACTCACCAACTCTGTTCATTAATCGAACGTTAGATCAACACCAAGCAATATCTAATTTCAACTATCAGATTTGAGGCACACTTGGAAATGTATGTACTTCAACCAGACCAGTTAACATACTCTAGCAGACCAGCTGAAAAATATTTTCATCTTTTCACAAGATTAATAGGAATGATTATGTTCACCGCATGACATCATTTATTGTGATGGAAAAAGAGTGCAAAATGATACAACCTAATTCAAATAGAAATGATTGGGGAAAAAATCTCAGCAACAGCACAGGTAGTGTGAGTGGTAAGATGATGACTTGTTATGAGATGCAAAACATTACACTAATCAGATACCAAAATTGCCACTTCAGATACAAATGTGTCACCAAGCAAGGAGGGCTATGTGTAGCGAAATGTAGCCCCATGTAGCTACCACAGAATGTTTGTTTTTAGTGACAACGGTAGTTTTACCATGATGGAGCACTCTGAACCAATTGAGAACGAGGGCTAAGAACTTTGCTTTACACTCAAAGATTCTCTCAGGAGAAAAAAGTGGCGTGTTGAATATCAAATTTGCCGTCAACTGCTTCCATCTTTTCTATCTACCTCTACTTTCCCTGAGACAACCCCGTCATGCCGCTGGTCCTCCCTTCTTCCCCTCCTCCTCTCTTCTGCGCCTTCCTTCGCTCCACTGTGTTAGAAGAGTGGGGGTTGATGCTCGACATTAGACCACCTCCTCCTTGTTAGCCATGCGTCCAGAGTGGCGCAGGTTCTCCCCGATCTGTTGTCATCATGGGAGATGATTGCTGAAACTGGCAATTAACACCCACTGGTCTACTCCACCTCTTCCACAGAGTAGCCATGCATCTCAGCATTTGACCTACGGGCCCTGGGTTTACACATTTTATACGTATCTAATATATCTTTCTTCCTTTTTTAAAAGATTGAAATTGTAATAAATTAACGATTGCATTAACCGTAAATGTATATTAATTACATCTTATACACGATTGAAGCATTACTAATGTTGGGTTTATGAGGGTTATTGCCTTTGTTTTTAATCGTCTTTTGGAATATTTATTTGAATTGAATGCGGCGAGAAAGGTTTTTATTTGAGCTGCTCTCCGAAGAATATTAGTCACAAGAGTTTGTGAAGTGGGGTGCGATAAAGAACTTGAGAGAGCGCAATTGCGTTTCAGGAATGGGATGAAGGGGTGTCCACTGAGGATCGGACTCCCCCATTCAATCTGTGCAATCTCCAATAGGCTACACTGAGAAATAAATTGCTTTTTAAATAGATTGCTTAGCTCCTATCGGGGAGCCACTGATGTGGATACATTTCATGTCGCCTGTATTTAAACGAGCTGCAGTGAATTTGATAGTGCCCCATTATTAAAGATACTGGTAAGTAAGACTACTTGTTCTGTTGCTCCTCTTGACACCTGAAATGAATCCCCACGAAATAAAAGGGAAAATATTACCGTCACGTAAATAAAATAAAATAAAATACACTTCAAAATGTTCAGAGAGAAAAGTGTGTCTCTGAGAAGAGTATGGGTTATTAATCTAATGGTATTTGGTCTATAAGCTCAGCTCTGTATTTTATTAGAGTAAATAGACCTCAGGATAATATCTGAATATATGCCTGCACTCGCTGTCTCCATCTCTGTGAGAGGCACAGGCAGGCAAACGGAAATGCAGCACATTTCCTATTGCAGCACATTTCTAATTGATTAATACTGCAGATCTTGTTTGAGGAAACCACATTATGTTCCTGGAGGAAGGGAGGGGAGGAAAGAGGATGGGGAGTCGTTACCATAATGCACTAGACCGGAGGGAGAAAAAAGGAAAGAAGAAAAAGATGTCTAAAGATCCTTTTCAGGATATGATTATACAATGACCATCATTATTTTCATATCTTATATAATCCATTAAATATTGCCTCTGCCTTTAGAGCCATAACAATTTTAGACAATCCAATGAAATGACTAGAGGTCCTCCGTCTTATACAGTATATCCACCTGTAATGAAAATGCATATTTAATTAGAGGGAAGCCTTGTTCAAATGAACCACCACTGTTTCCTGTCATTAAAGTCCATATCCTTAATAGCGTGTTAAATAAATAATGAGAGAGAGAGAGAGAGAGAGAGAGAGAGAGAGAGAGAGAGAGAGAGAGAGAGAGAGAGAGAGAGAGAGAGAGAGAGAGAGAGGGGAGAGAGAGAGAGAGAGAGAGAGAGAGAGAGAGAGAGAGAGAGAGAAAGGGAGGCCTGGCTAAAAACAGGCCTGACTAATATCTAGGTGGGTCCCATCGTCAAACCGCCAACTCTGCAGAAATAGTATGGACAGGACATTTTAGAGACAGAGAAACTCAATACAGTTCCCATTATTTAGCATCCAAATTAACTAGATCTCATACTTACCTAAATCACTAATGTTTGTTCTATGAATTTAATCTGACAACGCAATTCCAATAGTTAATGTGCAATGGTAATATAATATATCTCTGTACAATACATCCCTTACCATAATATAATGCATCCCTGATCATAATATAATACATCCCTGTTCATAATATAATACATCCCTGATCATAATATAATACATCCCTGATCATAAAACAATACATCCCTGTTCATAATATAATACATCCCTGATCATAATATAATACATCCCTGATCATAATATAATACATCCCTGTTCATAATATAATACATCCCTGATCATAATATAATACATCCCTGATCATAAAACAATACATCCCTGTTCATAATACGATACATCCCTGACCATAATATAATACATCCCTGATCATAAAACAATGCATCCCTGATCATAATATAATACATGCTAATCATAAAACAATACATCCCTGATCATAATACAATACATCCCTGATCATAATATAACACATCCCTGATCATAATACGATACATCCCTGACCATAATATAATACATCCCTGATCATAATGTAATACATGCTGATCATAAAACAATGCATCCCTGATCATAATATAATACATCCCTGATCATAACACAATAAATCCCTGATCATAATACAATACATCCCTGATCAGAAAACAATACATCCCTGATCATAATATAATACATCCCTGATCATAATATATTACATCCCTCACCATAATACAGTACATCCCTGATCATACCATCAAATCTATCTTTGGGTATTTTGCATGTAAGACCATAAAGGAAGGGTTCTAATGGGTAGGGCCCTAGAAAGCATTACCCGTTTGGCTCTAATGTGAGGTGTATACTGGGTAGGGCCCTAGAAAGCATTACGCGTTTGGCTCTAATGTAAGGTGTGTACTGGGTAGGGCCCTAGAAAGCATTACACGTTTGGCTCTAATGTGAGGTGTATACTGGTTAGGGCCCTAGAAAGCATTACCCGTTTGGCTCTAATGTGAGGTGTATACTGGGTAGGGCCCTAGAAAGCATTACCCGTTTGGCTCTAATGTGAGGTGTATACTGGGTAGGGCCCTAGAAAGCATTACGCGTTTGGCTCTAATGTGAGGTGTATACTGGGTAGGGCCCTAGAAAGCATTTAGCGTTTGGCTCTAATGTAAGGTGTATACTGGGTAGGGCCCTAGAAAGCATTACCCGTTTGGCTCTAATGTAAGGTGTGTACTGGGTAGGGCCCTAGAAAGCATTACCCGTTTGGCTCTAATGTAAGGTGTGTACTCCAATTACCCTGCTTTAACAGGATTACAACAGATAAAACATACTAAGATGCCCTGCGGCTGGGTGCAGAAATGAAATAGGATGTAATAAGGTGATCTGGTGAAGGGTGATAAGAGGATCTAAACAGAATAGCAGCCAACAGTAGATCAGCTATCACTGAACAGGGAGCAGAGATGGGCTCTGTCTGAAGGACTGCAAGACAGCCCTGGGTTGATGTGATGTCAAGAATGTACATGAACAATGTTGTGTATCTTTTGTGAAATTTTATTTATAGAATAAGGCACTTTTACAATACATGGGTCATTGGCATTGTCGTTTACATTGCAGCTGTGTTTGTGTAATACATTATCACTAAAATAATGATATGCTATGAATTAAACACACCTAAATTAAAAAGGAAATAATGTAAACTATCAGATAGATATTGGGTTTAATGTCATTGGATTTCCAATGTATATTACTGTAACATATTTAGTGAATTTAAAGGATGTTAATAATTTGTTATAACAACAAATGTAGTAATTCTTAAAGATGTATAAACGTCATATTTGTATGCAAGTATACTTTGTAGGAAAGCAGAACATTGCTAGAATATATGAAAAATAAAATGGATCAATTTACAATACTATTCTTGTAAATGAAGATGTGTTCAATAAAGGTCATGCTCAATTCACTGAATCTATACATTTGACTATTGGCTATGACATTCTTACTGTCTATCAGGATAATTGACATTGTCTACTAGTAATATCATGTAAACGTGACAAGAGAAAATCCCAAAAGCAGGCATAGGTAAAGAATGGTTCAGCAGCTGAATTGATCAGGACCACATGATCATGGTTAGGTAAAGATCGTGTCAGCAGCAAGGGCCTGGTTTGTTTCAAAACAGAAAATACAGAGATTCATTGAAGCACAACATATTAGACATATGTCTACCACCCTCTCTTTCTCCATGTAGATGTATTTTTGGAAATCGTTTAGATCCACTACAGAAGGTGAAATACAAAGTACATTCTGATAGGATCTTTATCAGATATGTAGTTTCCATAGTGGTGAAATATGGGGTCAACCAAGCTTCTGGTGTTTCTTTCATTTTCCTACCGATTCAAACACAGATTCAGTGGGATTTCTATCATTATAAATAGATGAATACTTATCAAGCGAGCCAAGCAGTTAACATATAATTGTGTTCTTTTAAATATCTGAAATGGTATTAGTACAGCTAGTTTAATTAATTTGTATGATAGTAATCAAGACCTTTTGTTTGGCTGTTGATTTTTTTCATTATTCTTAAAAGACAAAGAATGCTTGTAAAAAAATAAAAATAAAACCTTTTAAATATAAATACCATACATTTAGTCTTTTATGACATTTAATAGACATCATTTTTTTTTCTGGAGGGGAATTTTGAGTGTGGCTCTATAAGTTAACTTGTTCCTACTATGGTGTTTAAATGGATTTTACATGGGTGTTATGGTTCAGAATGCACCCTGCATCCAACCAGGGGGACTGACTGATACATATTCATGGCATATACTATACATATGATAACACGGAAAACCCGGTTATGGTCCATTTGAGCCTGTGGTAATTGTTATCGAGACCCACTCTCCTCCAATGCATAAATTGAGCTCTCGCTAGAGCGGTGGACATTTTGTTGTCTGGGCTCCGGTGTGGCAGCTCTTTCGTGTGGAAAACCCAACGCGATAAATGTCATTTCAAAATCAATTTGCATAAAAAAGGAGAAGGAGGAAAAGAGTGGTTGGTCTGGACGACTGATAATAAATAGAGTCGAGAGATTTGCATGAGAGAGGACCAGGGCCATGCAGTCTAACCTCTGCTATAACTGCACAACAACACTATCCTGTTGTATCAGAAGCCTATGAAATACACACTCACTGTAGCATATCTACCACACAATACAAATACATAATGCAGCATGAATATATGCAAATACACTTTCATATACTGGACATGATAATGGCCAAATAAACATGTGACATCTGAAACATCTGTGACAAAACGACAACAACAACATCACAGTATAAAAATTATGAAAAGGGGTGGGGGGGGGGTGGTAAAAAAAAAAAACTGCAGACGAGAGTGGTTGGTCGACACTATCTCAAGACTGGACAGCACAATCATCACTGAAACAGATAGGCAGCCGGCAGTGCTCTGTCTCCTTGCTTGATAAATGGGCCTGGATGTCAGTCAGTCTCTACGGTTTGTGTTTCTGTGTGCCAACTCCTCAGTATTAAAAGGAAACAGGTAGGGGGGTACTTTGAGCTGCTTCGATCTGATCAATAGTCCTCAGCTGCAGACGAAGACAGACGAAGAAGAAGAAGAGGACTCTCCTCGACTACGCGTATTCTTAAGCAATAACAACGTGATCCGTATTATACACCCAAGAATACCCGTCACCGAAGAGAATCTTAAACACAGAGGCAATAATGGGAATCGCAAGCAAGCGTGACCGCATCGTCAAATTCCTCAGTCGATCCCAATGGAAAGCAACACAGAGAAAGACACTGTATCAACATAATTGATTGAAGACGCCTTGAAGCACAACACAAAGCCCCTTCAAAGGTTTTTCTGCAAATAGAAATGAACAACAGTGCATTTTTTCAATCCAAAGCCAAAAGAACAAAGTGGTGTAAACTATCTTCTCTTCCAAGAGTCTGCATCTCTCTCTCTCACACACGCCAGTGGTCAAATAAATGGAGCTCCATAAGAGAGGAGAGGTAAAGGGGTGGTGTGTGGGGACGCTTGCCCCCTCAGCATGCTCTTACCTGGGCCAGAGGTGGTCTGAAGCCCTGCCCTCCATGGAAGTCCTGGTGGTCCTGTCCTCCAGGAGCGATCCATAAGGAGGAAGAGATGCCCATTTTAGCCCTGTCCTGCTCTCTCTCTTTCGCTCTCACTCCACACCAGCATATCCACACATAATGAAACCTCCTGGAAACACAGAGATGTAGAGGTTAAGGGTCACAACCACAACCACCCATGGCCTTTTAAACCATCCATAATACCACAGCCCTAGTACATCCCATTAACATCCCACGGTCAACCCAACCCCCTCCTCCTAAAGAATCTGGTCAAATCAAACAAACTGAGAGAATGCCAGGAGGCAGGTATAAAACATGGACTATTTGAAGATGATTTTGTCCAGAATGTCAGACTAACAGAGACAACAGGGGTCGCTTGAGATTTTATTCCAAAACATACACCAACTATTCCTATATTTAATATAATAAATTAACTGACATCTTTGTAATGAAAAATGTAATCTGCACAAATTTGCCAGAATCGAAATAATATCGTTCTTTAAATTATTCTGAATAAAATACATTTTGAAATGTGTTGATATAAGATGTGAGGTGTGTTATTGTGAAATGTTAATTCACCAAAGGCCCTGAAATTTTGAAGATAATTTTCCAAATTAAAGTAATAATTAAATGCCGCTATGAAGACATAAATAATGTATGATAAGTCAAAGCAATTTCATTCCAACCGACTCTAATTGATTTGCTCACATGAATGCAAATAGCAGGCTCCAACTAAGCCTATCCAAAATCATTCCATTGATTCGATGTAAAAAAAAAAAAAAATTGATTCAAGATCTACAATTACTTCATTAATCGTTTTGTAAAAGAAAAAGACTTCATCTGCATCTCCACAACCTCCAGATTTATATTAAGAAACTGTTATTCCCGACTTCACCGTTCAAACCTTAAAAAATGTGTATGTCTGACAATTACATTATGCATGACTGCCAGGATGAAATTCATACCAGAACTAACGATGGAAAAAGGAAAGCATTTAGACAGTTAACCACTGAAATAATCAAAGCAACCAATTTGAAGATAAAAAAAATGTATCATTACAATCCACTCTTGGTTGGACCTGAAAGAAAACGCCCTAAAAAGATACAAAAAAACTGAAATTGGGAAATCACCCTACAGTACTTAGCTAAATCACCCTACAGCTATAGCTACTATTCCAAGACAAAATAAATCCTGGACAAAACTAACAGGATGACACAGTGAAAACCATGCAGCAATTTGTTCAGCTTACCTAAACCACAATTTCGCCCCCACACTGAGGAAAACAGGGTGATGGAGACAAACAGATGGAGAAAGAAAGAATGAAAGAAAGAATAAAAGACAGAACAAAAAGAAGAAAGAGGGGGAAAGAGGTGCTTATCCTTCAGTGTCTCTCGTTCTCTCTTCTACCCAGCAGTTAGACTAGGAAGCTGAGGCACGGGGCACAACAATAGCAGCTCTCCAGCATCCCCTCTCTCCTCTTAGGCTGGACCACTTCTCTCTGGTCTCTAAAGCAGCCTGAAAGACCCCCCCCCCCCCCCTGTGCTGTTGAGAGCTGGGACATACCCCCCACACACTAGCCTTTGTACCCCCCTCCCCCCACACACAAGCCCATATCCGGGTGGATAACCCCATCCATCCACCCCCATCAATCCACCCTCCAGCCCTATGGGTGTTTCCACCCATCTTAGATATACACAGAATAAACTTACCAGGATCATTGATTCACCTAGAGAAACTCGAACCAATAGTTTTTTTACATAGAAATGATGCTCATCAAAGAATAGTAAGATACATTTTCACTAACAAATGGATATTCTGTGCTTTTTTTCACACATTATTCAACGTTCTACTAGGTATCTTTGGCTTGAATCACATTTTTCAGCTGATTTATTTCAATACTCACAGATGTATACCACTGTACTTAGACCACCACACGTTGCAGGCAGAGATGAAAAGATGAGTAGGAGAACAGAGGGAGAAGAAGAGTGAAAATCTGTGCAGATTATTTTTTCTGCTGTGGTCGGCCGGAGTATCTCTGGATGAATCTGTATTCTCTTCCTCACTCCTCCTCACCTCCCTCCTCCTCGTCCTCTTCGGTCTGAGAGGCTCTTGCCTCGCGCCTCCGCCAGATGAAACCCCCCTTACTTGCTGGACCCTTTTTCTGATTGCAATTTAATTGTGGGAGTCCCATGAATATGGTAATACCTCACACCACACGAGACGAATCCAATGAAAAAAAGAAAGCCACCAGACAGTCAAACACACCAATACACACAACGGGACGACAAAGCACACAAAAAACAAACACCAAGAAAAATGAACACCAAACTCCTTTTGTATGTACATCAATTTTGTACACTGTTGGTCAGTATACAGCAGAGAAGAAAAAAAACATGTCTGCACCAAAAAAAAACAAGAAAATAAAAATTGATCACAATTTTTACTTCTTTTTGGGATGAAAAAAGAAGAAGAGGGAATTGTGGCATATCCACTTGTGTTGAAGCTCTTACCCTGTGAGTGTTGGTCCAGGCACAGCCTTCCACAGAGCTACTAGCCAGGCTGGTGTCTGATCCCCTGCCTCAGAGAAGACATGCCGTGATTGTAAGGTATATCACCTTGTTTTTGTGTTGTCCACAGTGGAGAGTGGTGGATTGCAATGGGGTTAGTAGCCTGCGCGTCGACCAGCAGCGTTTGTTCACAGGCAGGTGTTCCCCATGCGCAGGCAGCCCCCTCACAGTCCCAGCGTGTAGCAGTAGCGCCTAACGTGTCAGCCAGCCAGTCAGCCAGCCAGCCAGCCAGCCATGGGGTTGTGCAGGTGGATGAGGCTGCAGTAGCAGCAGCATCAGCAGCAGCAGCCTCTCAGGGAGGGACGATGCTCAACAACAGGATCAAACCTCCTCTTTGCACAGTTGTTGCTCGCCACAGTGAATGAACTTACAGCTAGAGAGCGAGAGGCAGAGAGAGACAGAGAGAGAGAGAGATGGGAAAGAGAGAGGGATGGGAGAGAGAGTGACAGAGAGAGGAGAGACTGAGAGAGTGTGCGAGTGGTGTGATGTGTGTGTGTGAGAGAGAAAGGAGGAGAGAGAGAGGTAGAAAGAGGAGGGAGTGGAAGGAGAGGTGGGGTTAGAGAGGGAGAGAAAGGAGGAGGGAGTTTGAGAGAGGGGAGAAATCGCAGCAAACCCACAGCTACAAGTCTGTGGATTGACATTGGATCCTCTCTCCTGCTCAGAGGAAGGGAAAGGAGAGAATAATTAGATTTGAGCTTCACATATGGTTCCAGGAGGCAGGCAGTAAGTCGTGGTGGGTCGCGGATCTCAGGTACCTAATGGTGGATTAATTGAGGGACATCTGACATGCTGCACGCTCTATGGGCCCCACGTTGACTGGTTCCCAAACGGGGGTAGGGGGTGCACGAGGGGCCATGTAACCCCCTGGGGACCGCTGTTAGTACAATGAGCTGAAAAAATACCACCATGAAAATTGTTCTATGTACTGTGTTCTTTCCTTCTCCATCCCTGATCACCAGCATGTGTTGTTTGATATAAAAAAAGAGAGGGATGAAAAGAAGGTCATTTCTCTTTGAGTTGTAAAGATTCTAATTTCATTTCCTTCTGGGGAGATAAGTCAAATGTGTGTTACTGTCATCAGTTGAAGAGGAAAGGAAAGTATTAGAGACGTCCTCAGTGTGATGACGAGTCGTTCGATCTTATGAGAGAGAGAGAGAGAGAGAGAGAGAGAGAGAGAGAGAGAGAGAGAGGGAGAGAGAGAGAGAGAGAGAGACAGGGAGAGAGAGAGAGAGAGAGAGAGAGAGAGAGACAGGGGAGAAAAGACAGAGAGAGAGAGAGGGGGAGAGAGAGAGAGAGAGGGGGGGGAGAGAGAGAGAGAGAGAGAGAGAGAGACAGAGAGAGAGCGAGAGAGCGAGAGAGAGAGAGAGAGAGAGAGAGAGAGAGAGAGAGAGAGAGAGAGAGAGAGAGAGAGAGAGAGAGAGAGAGAGAGAGAGAGAGAGGGGGGGGGAGAGAGAGAGAGACAGGGGAGAAAAGACAGAGAGAGACCACAAGCCCAATGCATTTCCCTGGAATAAAGGAGAGAAAAAACAAACACACCTCATTTCTTTCAGACTGATGTAAGGTTGTCTTAACGCCAACAAGCCTTTTAACTTCCCGCAATGGGGCTGCCTTTTGAATTTCAATTACGAGGGCCTAAAATGATTTGAAGAGGGATTTTTTTTCTTGGTAATTGTCTGATCAGAGATGATTCCCTGGTGATCAAAGATAAGATCTGTAAACACTCAAGCTGATCAATGGAAAAGTACTTTTGATGTGACACTGTTCTTAATCTTCTCTCAAAGACAACTTTTCATGTACTTAAAGCTTTCCCATTGATTTAAATTATCTAAAAAATTTCTGTGTAATATTCACTGTTTTCAAAATCAGTAGCACGTATAAATTATTGTTATATTATACACCGAACCTTCATTCTTAGGTGAGTAAATAAAAAAATCCAGATCCGTGGTCTTAATTTCGATGAATTCCCCTTAAGTAAATGTCACACACAAACAAACACACAAGCTTTAGCCTAACTCTACAAAAACTATTTGTGTGAGGCTAAAAAAAATTCACCAATCTTAAAGATATGTGGAAAAATTATATAAGCATTATCTTCTAGTATGATTCTAATACAAAGCAGACAAAATAATTAAATGGGCAGAGTTCCACTCAGAGCACAGCTCTTTACTGCCCCCTATTGATCCCTGTGGGTCTGGCATCACAGACCCAGCAGCACCAGGCTCTGCTCGTTGTTCTATGAAAGGATGTTTCATTCTGAAGGCATTCAGAATGACACATAAGAGCTGAATAACAAATAATTCTTCATGAGGCAAAGTCATTCAGAGAGACAAACAAACAGCACACAAATGAAACAAAGAAAAGGCATGCAGAAAGCTTTCTCTCCTACTGGAAAAGTAAGGAGTGGAAAGGAGAGAGGAGGGGCAGATAGATGGAGAGAGAGAATGAGAGGGGCAGAGAGCGAGAGAGAGGGAAGGAGAGAGATGGTGAGGGCATAGACAGAAGGAAGGAGAAGGTTTGATGTAAGAGTGACTTTTGAGATGGTTCATGGTGGAATGAGCGAGTCACATAATCAATTCAGATTTGAAGCGCTGCAAGGCCAAGTCTCTTCTCCGCACAATGTGTCGCCTCACGTCCACACAAAAAATCCATAAGGCACTTTTTTTTTTAACAAGGTCTCAATTAATGTGAGTGTGTATGGGTATACTGGGGGAATGTACGGGGTTAAATCCTGCTCTCTGTTGTTGTACTGAACCCCTTGTTTGCTCCAGTTGAGGTAATTGAAATGGACTGTTCTTCATCGATTAGGAAGATACTTATATAATGCTATACAAAAGGTAAGTCTGCTGGACCTTGGTGTATTTTCATACACAGCCTATACTGTTCAGAAATACCACTATGCATACCAACTCAGTGGCCTTGTGTTTAGAGTGTACACCCTGAGATTGGAATGTAGGGGGTCATTTAGTGACTGTGGTGTAGTGGAGAGTAAATGCAAGTAAACACAGCTAACCAACTTTTTGTGGAGGGGGTCCACCTTTTGACCCACCTTTTGCTGAAAAATTATATTGAAAATATATACTAACGTTAGGTGCTAGGTGCTATCTAAAACCTAAAAGGGCTCTTCGGCTGTCCCTGTAGGACAACCCTTTGAAGAACACTTTTTGGTTCCAGGAAGAAGAACCCTTTTGAGTTACATGTAGAACTCTTCCCACAGAGCGTTCTACATGGAACCCAAAAGTGGTTCTCCTATGGGGACAGTTGAAATAACCCTTTTGGAACCCTTTTTTTTCCTAAGAGTGTAGTTAGGAACGGCGATCAGAGTTTACCCACCTATTTGCTTTAGCACCACATTACCGGTCATTAGGCAACAACATCTACTATCGCAATTAGTCAGTCCATCTCTATTTACTCTCTCTGATATATTATTAATAATACATATTACTAGATGACCTGTATTTACAGCTTACTATTACTACTTGCTTATGACCTACTCTATGAATTGTTACATTGCCACTTTTAGCACCTGTACAGATCCCCTGACTAGAAATTATATATTCAAATTTGATTCACTCAATTAATTCACCTCATGGATCATGCTAGATGCAAGGATGCTGGCCTGCCACTACTCATGCAAAGCATACTGTAGGGACTTGGCAGTGTTTTGATTTAACACCCAACATGAGCACAAATGCTACCAATGCGTATCGACACAGATAAACGGTTTGAAATTACTTACAAAGGACACATACAAACACCACACACACCCAGACACACACGTCCAGGCCCACACACAGACACACACACATACAAACACCACACACACCCAGACACACACATCCAGGCCCACACACAGACACACACACACACACACACACAGACACACACACACACACACATACACCCAGACACACACATCCAGGCCCACACACAGACACACACACACACAGACACACACACACACACAGTTAGTCAAATGTTCTTTTTTTTACTAGTCTTCTGGACTTCTGGTCCCCACAAGTATAGTTAAACACGTCCCCCCCCCCTCCCCACACACACACACACACATCTGAACCATTGCAAGTCCGGTACATAGCCTTCGCTCCACATATTTAAACGGACACAAGGGATAGAGAGATGAGAAGACTATGCCGCAAAGGCTAAACACAATGCAGCTGCAACATAATGGCCTTACATTCATTCCATTGCATTATTAAAGAGAGAGAGAAAGAACGCCTCAGGCGATGGCTGAGGGGAGAGGCAACAATAAACAAGAGAAAATGCACACATTTGAAAACAGACACTTAGAACATTTACCAATGTAGCAGGTGAATATTCAGCCTGCAGTAGGTAGTGGGTATGATAACACACTAGACATATAGGCCTAGATGATATTACCCCACAGATACCAGTGCAAAAGCCTCATGGCAACAAAACACTGGGTACGGCAATATCCTGCATAGCAACATCAACACACTCTGCACTGCACTCTATTTGTGCATCCCAAATGGCACCCTGGTCCCTATATACAGTGCATTCAGAAAGTATTCAGACCAGTTCATTTTTCCCAGATTTTGTTACGTTACAGCCTTATTCTAAAATGGATTCAATTGTTTGTTTCCCTCATCGAACACAATTTCCCTCATCTACACACAATACCCTATAATGACAAATCAATAACAGGGTTCTATAACTGAAATTTCACATGTACAGAAGTATTCAGACCCTTTACTTAGTACTTTGTTGAAGATACTTTGGCAGCGATTACAGCCTTGAGTCTTCTTGGGTATGACTCTACAAGCTTGGCACACCTGTATTTGGGGAGTTTCTCCCATTCTTCTCTGCAGATCGTCTCAAGCTCTGTCAGGTTGGATGGGGAGAGTCGCTGCACAGCTATTCGATTGGGTAAAAGTCAGGGCTCTGGCTTGACCACTCAAGGACATTCAGAGACTTGTCCCAAAGCCATTCCTGCGTAGTCTTGGCTGTGTGCTTAGGGTCATTGTCCTGTTGGAAGATGAACCTTCGCCCCAGTCTGAGGTCCTGAGTGCTCTGGAGCTGGTTTTCATCAAGGATCTCTCTGTACTTTGCTCCGTTCTTCTTTCCCTCGATCCTGACTAGTCTCCCAGTCCATGCTGCAGAAAAACATCCCCACAGCATGATGCTTCACCGTAGGGATGGTGTTGGCCAGGTGAGGAGCAGTGCCTGGTTTCCTCCAGACTTGACGTTTGGCATTCAGGCCAAAGAGGATTTCAATCTTGGTTTCATCAGACCAGAGAATATTGTTTCTCATGGTCTGAGAGCCCTTTAGGTGTCTTTTGGCAAACTCCAAGCGGGCTGTCATGTGCCTTTTACAGAGGAGTGGCTTCCGTCTGGCCACTCTACCATAAAGGCCTGATTGGTGGAGCGCTGCAGAGATGGTTGTCCTTCTGGAAGGTTCTCCTATCTCCACAGAGGAACTCTGGAGCTCTGTCAGAGTGACCATCAGGTTCTTGGTCACCTCCCTGACCAAGGCCCTTCTCCTTGATTCCTCAGTTTGGCCGGGCAGCCAGCTCTAGGAAGAGTATTGGTGGTTCCAAACTTCTTCCATTTAAGAATGATGGAAGCCACTCTATTCTTGGGGACCTTCAATACAGCAGAAATATTTTGGTACCCTTCCCCAGATCTGTGCCTCGACACAATCCTGTCTCGGAGCTCGACGGACAATTCCTTCAACCTCATGGTTTGGTTTTTGATCTAACATGCGCTGTCAACTGTGGGACCTTATATAGACAGGTATGTGCCTTTCAAAATCATGTCCAATCAATGGAATTTACCACAGGTGGACTCCAATCAAGTTGTAGAAACATCTCAAGGATGATCAATGGGAACTGGATGCACCTGAGCTCAATTTCCGAGTCTCATAGCAAAGGGTCTGAATACTTATGTAAATAAGGTATTTACGTTTTTTATGTTTCATACATTTGTAAACATTTTTAAAGACCTGTTTTCGATTTGTCATTATGGGGTATTGTGTGTACATTAATGGCAAAACACATTTATTTAATCCATTTTAGAGTAAGGCTGTAACATAACAAAATGTGGAAAAAGGGAAGGGGTCTGAATACTTTCCGAACACACTGTATTGCATTACTTTTGACCAGGACCAAAAGTAGTGCACTTTGTCGGGAATATGGTGCCATTTGGGCTGCATCTCCCTCTGACCTTTGACCTGTAGAAGGAGAGCTCGATTAAGTCATGGCACATCTGGTGCCATAGAACGACATTAGACCTCAGCACACAGTTGTAGCAGGAAGCCAGCAATACATAGAAGAGGGTGTACTCACCTCGAGTAGTAGTTGGAGAGAGGAGAGAGACAGTCCTTTGTTTCTTATACCACTATTAAGTAGAACCAGGAGAAAATGTTTTTTCACACACAAACACACACACACAAATTAGGAATGTAAATTGGTGGCTCTCTCATGCAAATGATTTGCGAGTTATGAAAAGAGACTGGGAGACACTCCTCCCTCTTGATTAGATTACAGAGAATATGAAGGCTTTTAATAGGGAAGACGGAGGAAAACCTCACAACCAAATACAGACAAATATTGCTTTTATTTGACTCAGTTTAGAATTCCCATGGTGAATCTGTGCCAAAGAATCCATTCTATTTTCAATTTTTTACCTCTCAGGTACGTCAAATAAAACCTCAAGAATCGAGTAGAATCTTTCCTTCAAAATGTCTCTGTCTGGCGTTGTAACCTATCAGTCGTGTTGTCTGACAGCGCCCAGTGACGGTCGTCAGGGCGAGCCAACCAATCTCATCCCCCGGTTCCGTCTGTCAATACTGACAAAGAAGAATTATGACGTGTCATCAGATATTTATGTCCAGAGAGCTTTAAGCATACAGGATTGTTCCATATTATTTGCGTCTACTGTCCATCAATTGACCCGTGGATTGACCCCTGCCAGCTGCCATAAGTCCTGCTGCCTCAGACATGTCGTAACTCTGGTGTCGCTGGGGCGATAATAGTCATAAATCATCAGCCATATAAAAGGCTCCAACCTGACGCCATACTTAGAGAGCCAGCCGCCACAGCAGAAGAAGTATTGTGTGTGTTTGCGTGCGTGTGTACTGTGTTCCAGCCAAGTGCTCGGACCCAGCATAGAGAATATAGTATCATTGTAAAATGAGGCACACCACTGAGGAAACGTATGCATGCATTTCCTAATCATTCTGCCATTTTTACAGTCTCAGCTTGGCCTGTAGAAGGCCCTTCTCTGATTGATGCTATATTTTCTCTCTGTCTGGATGAGATGTTGTCTGAGTGAATGTGCTAATCAAGATTTGTGTCAGGGTGAGGTCAACCACAATGGCATGCTGTGTGTGTATGCGTGTGTGTGTGGTGTGTTCATGTTTGAGCATCCATGCAAAGATGTGTGTATTGGTTCTGTAGATACATGTGCATGAGTGTGTGAGTAGGGTTTTCATACATGCATAGGCACATATGTGGGATGTAAATATCTTCTTATGCATGGCTTAGCCAGAGTGAGAATATATTGCCTTGATTAGCATGCATTACTATTGTATGGTTGTCATTGAATATTATTGCTAGAATTCTGCTTACAAAGAAGTTGTTTAGGTAAACCTGGTAAGCCAAGGTTAACCATCAAATTGAGCTAACTAACCATTGCAAAGAGCTGCATCACCCAGTCAGTGTCTGCAATCTGCATTGTGTCGTCACTCTCTCCATGGCTCATTACTGCGGTACTGGAGCCAGACTTGTCAGCTATCATACTGTGTGAAACCCAGAAACCAGGGTGACATTTTCTTAAGACGGACAAGCAAGAAATGAGCTCTGCCAACTCCATGTTGTAGATAGAGAGGTGTGCGTCCCAAATGGCACCACAACTTTATTTAGTGGACTACTTTTGACCAGAGTCCATAAAAAGTAGTGCACTATATAGAGAATAGCGTGCCATTTGGGATGCGCTCAGGGTGTAACTCTAACTCTGGCTTGAACTTGTGAAGCTTCTTTGTATGGTTGTACTTAGTGACTCAGTTGTCAACTGGATTCAGGAGTCTGTCCCTGAAGATGAAATAACAGAAAACTCAACCTCACTCATTGGCTCTGATTGCTTAACACTAGAGTTAATTAACTGTCACAGACCCTGTCATTCTTTCATTTCTTTATTTTTTGCTCTTTTTTTTGCCTTGACTGCATGATTTCTGTCTTGTTATTTGTTGGCACATTTACTTGTCATGTTCATACCCATGAACGTTCACTTATCAATCGTGCAGGAAAAGGAAGGAAATGGAGTTGCAACCAATTTCTTGACACGTCTTTGATATGTGCTGGCGGTTGGGGTGACATGATACGGTGTCACCAAGCAAAGCGTGATCAGAGGCTTTCTGGAAGGAAATCTACATCAAAAATATGTCTTAAACATTTCCAAAATATGTCTAAAACATGAAACTATCCCCTAGTATTAAGATTGAAATAAGTGAAATGGCAGCTGAGCACAAACTGAATGGCAGTCTTGAAATGCTTATATACTTTTATGAAATGTACATACAGTCGTGGCCAAAAGTTTTGAGAATGTCACATATATTAATTTCCACAAAGTTTGCTGCTTCAGTGTCTTTAGATATTTTTGTCTGATTTTACTGTGGAATACTGAAGTATAATTACAAGCATTTCATAAGTGTCAAAGGCTTTTATTGACAATTACCTGAAGTTGATGCAAAGAGTCAATATTTGCAGTGTTGACCCTTCTTTTTCAAGACCTCTGCAATCCGCCCTGGCATGCTGTCAATTAACTTCTGGGCCACATCCTGACTGATGGCAGCCCATTCTTGTATAATCAATGCTTGGAGTTTGTCAGAATTTGTAGGGTTTTGTTTTTCCACCTGCCTCTGAGAATTGACCACACGTTCTCAATGGGATTAAGGTCTGGGGAGTTTCTTGGCCATGGACCCAAAATATCAATGTTTTGTTCCCCGAGCCACTTAGTTATCACTTTTGCCTTATGGCATGGTGCTCCATCATGCTGGAAAAGGCATTGTTCGTCACCAAACTGTTCCTGGATGGTTGGGAGAAGTTGCTCTCGGAGGATGTGTTGGTACCATTCTTTATTCATGGCTGTGATCTTAGGGACAATTGTGAGTGAGCCCACTCCCTTGGCTGAGAAGCATCCCCACACATGAATGGTCTCAGGATGCTTTACTGTTGGCATGACACAGGACTGATGGTAGCGCTCACCTTGTCTTCTCCGGACAAGCTTTTTTCCGGATGCCCCAAACAATCGGAAAGGGGATTCATCAGAGAAAATAACTTTACCCCAGTCCTCAGCAGTCCAATCCCTGTACCTTTTGCAGAATATCAGTCTGTCCCTGATGTTTTTCCTGGAGAGAAGGTGCTTCTTTGCTGCCCTTCTTGACACCAGGCCATCCTACAAAAGTCTTCGCCTCACTGTGCGTGCAGATGCACTCACACCTGACTGCTGCCATTCCTGAGCAAGCTCTGTACTGGTGGTGCCCCGATCCCGCAGCTGAATCCACTTTAGGAGATGGTCCTGGCGCTTGCTGGATTTTCTTGGGCGCCCTGAAGCCTTCTTCACAACAATTGAACCGCTCTCCTTGAAGTTCTTGATGATCCGATAAATGGTTGATTTAGGTGCAATCTTACTGGCAGCAATATCCTTGCCTGTGAAGGCCTTTTTGCGCAAAGCAATGATGACGGCACGTGTTTCCTTGCAGGTAACCATGGTTGAAGCTTCCAGTCTGATATTCGAACTCAATCAGCATGACAGAGTGATCTCCAGCCTTGTCCTCATCAACACTCACACCTGTGTTAACGAGAGAATCACTGACATGATGTCAGCTGGTCCTTTTATGGCAGGGCTGAAATGCAGTGGAAATGTTTTTGGGGGATTCAGCTCATTTGCATGGCAAATAGGGACTTTCCAATTAATTGCAATTCATCTGATCACTCTTCATAACATTCTGGAGTATATGCAAATTGCCATCATACAAACTGAGGCAGCAGACTTTGTGAAAATTAATATTTGTGTCATTCTCAAAACTTTTTGCCACGACTGTACACATGGCATTTCACATGTCACCCAACCATATTTTGGCCTACTGTTGGGTTTGGCTGTGCAGTCAATTCCCTGGAGGTAGCCTACCTAAGCATGCCAAAGAAATGCCAATAGCTGCTCTATCCACTTGAAATGAGACACTGAACAGTGCGGCAGCTTCTGCATTTGGACTGATGAGTTCACATCTCCCTTCTGTGTCCCAAATGGCACCCTATTCCCTATATAGTGCACTACTTTTGACCTGGGCGCATAAGTAGTGCACTATGTAGGGAATAGGGTGCCATTTGGGATGCAAACCTATCTAACTTGTCCTATCTCTCCACTCTGCCGGAAAGATTGTGCAGACACAACATTCAAATCACAATGACCTAATTTGACATCATTATGTCATCCACTGTACTTGATTTGATCATTTGATCAGTATTAACTGTCTGTGGACTAATTAATACCTGCTCAGAGTACAGCCATGTGTAATCCAGCTATACAGTTTATCTTACCCGCACATATTGTCCCTCCCTGCTTGTATCTTGCTAGACTCTTCACATCAGTGTCCGTTTGAGTCTAATACCATTTTCACACTACTGAGTCGACTGAGGAGAAGGCATTTGAGCCCATACAGTATTGTATGGTTAGGTTCGGCACGATAGTGTGAACATGATTTTGTGGGCCATGGTATAACCTCTCTCCTAATTGATGCTGCGACTGTGAGGCACGGTGAATCACAGTGATGTCGGTGAGAGAGAGTGCATGTGACGGCATCTTACCGGAACACAGCTGTGACTCACCCAGATGATGGCTGACAGAAACATGGCACCCTGGAGGATTACACAGCCAGCCATCTCCACAACTCCTTGCCTGTCTGCCTGGTCTGCCTGGTCTGCCTGGTCTGCCTGTCTGTCTGTCTGTATGTCTGTCTGTCTGTCTGTCTGTCTGTCTGTCTGTCTGTCTGCATGTCTGTGTGCCATCCGCCCTGCAATATACTACAGCAGCCCGCCTGTCTGCCTTTCTGTCTACCGGCTGTAACAAGTATTTCCATCCTAGACCTGCTCTGCGCCTTCCAACTTTCTTAGGTACATTCTCACCTTCCTTTCTCTCTCAGTATTTCTGCCATATGAATATGTTGGATGTTGTAGATGTACTGTAAGTGTTTCAAGCCAATACAGGTACAAGTATCTTTAAAATGCAAATACCTTCTTCCTCTCTGTTACTTTCTGTCCAACACTCTTTATCTAGTTCCTCAACTGACTTCCCTGCATGCAGTTTTATCATTTGCTGCAGATTGCGTTTCATCTGGCCTTGTATCCCGTTATCCTTTCCTTTCCAACATCTCTTTACACTCTTTATTATAAGAGTCTGAGTCTATAAGGCAGCTGCATTTTAATGTCCACAGTGGATGGCAGAAGTATTTCAATGTCACTACAGCTGTATGCTACTGGTGAAAGGGAGAAAGAACACTGCAACTATATACAGTACCTTCTCTCTCGCTCTCTCTTGCTCTCTCCTCCCACTCTCGTTCTCTCATTTCTCTCTTTTTATCTCACAGCCTCTCTCTCCCAGCCCCTTTTCGCTAGTCGTGATTGATCCCCTTGTGTTTATCAACTCTAATTAAACATTTAGAGCCATGGGCTCCCTGTTGTTCAATGTAATTTCCTCTAAATTCAAAAGTGGAGCAGCCCGAGAAATCTTTATTATTGGCAATGAAGGCTTAGCGATAATGAGCGAATGGGATGAAACGCCCAGTTTACCGAGACTCCAGCCGGCACTGTCTGAGAGAGCACTGATGAGAGAGGGAGGAGAAGGAGGAGGGAGGTGGGGAAGGGAGGAGATGGGATAGGGAGGTGTGGAGGTGTAGTGAAGGAAGACGAAAAGACGAGACACAGATATGACTCCCTTATCACTCAGAGAGAAGATCAGAGAGAGGTAGAGGCCAGGCAATGACACCCTAAAGACCAGGGAACATTTACATTCATGCAAATATCACTACTCCATATGCCTCATATCAAGTCATTCACATATAGAATAACATTGCTTGTTTCAGGCTAACAGTGTTACCCTGGTATGATGTGGCTATCAAGCAAACAACGAAAAACCTATGTCCAGATTAATGTAATCTGATTAAGGGGAGATGTTGTATGTAATATAAAACCTCAGAGTATCGCTCAGCTTTTGGGACCTTGTTGCAATCTCCTCCTGGGCCAGACAACACAGAACTATAAACCACTAAAAGTTTGGAAATTTGGAAATGTGATAAATAACAATCAAAGTGTTATTTAATTCGTTGTAGATAATCTAGACAGCCATTTTCAACGTCTGGTGGGTCTCCCCAGTCTCCAGACATAGCCGGCTGCAACTAACCTTACAAACAAGAGTAACAGAATACATTTTAAAGAGATATCCAATTTGTTAAGCAAACTTTAACAAACAATGTTATGGCCATTTTACTGGAACAGATCTGATGAATCCTTCTAGGAAAAGACAGACTGTGACCCATCTCTGTGCATGTTGGTCTGAGCTATTAACCGGTATTAGACTGAAAACAATGGACACAATAATGAATAGAATATGTATCACAATAATACACACACACACACACACACACACACACAAATATATACGCTATATATACACAAAGTATGTGGATACACAAATCAAGTGAATGGATTCGGCTATTTCAGTAAGTGCTGTTAATGTGAATTGGAAACGTCTAGGGGCAACAACGGCTCAGACTGCGACGTGGCAGGCCACACAAGCTCACAGAACTGGATCACGGAGTGCTGAAGTGGGTAGTGTGTAAAAATCATCTCTCCTTGGTCGCAACACTCACTACGGAGTTCCAACCTGGCTCTGGAAGCAAAGTCAGCACAATAATTGTTCGTCGGGAGCTTCATGAAATGGGTTGCCATGGCCGAGCAGCCGCACACAAGGCTAAAATCAGCATGCACAATGCCAAGCGTCGGCTGGAGTGGTGTAAAGCTTGTCGCCATAGGACTCTGGAGCAGAGGAAACACGTTCTCTGGAGTGATGAATCATGCTTTAGCATCTGGCAGTACGAAGGATGAATCTGGGTTTAGCGGATGCCAGGAGGACTCTACCTGCCCGAATGCATAGTGCCAACTGTAAAGTGGTGGAGGAAAATATGGTCTGAGGCTGTTTTTCATGGCTTTCATTAGTTCCAGTGAAAGGAAGTCTTAACGCTACAACATACAATTACATTTCAGACCATTCTGTACTTCAACTTCGTGGCAACAGTTTGGGGAAGGCCCTTTCCTGTTTCAGCATGACATTCCCCCCGTACACAAAGTGAGGTCCACACAGAAATGGTTTGTCGAGATGGGTGTGGAAGAACTTGACTGGCCTGCACAGAGCCCTGACCTCAACCCCATCGAACACCTTTAGGATCAATTGGAACGCCGACTGCGAGCCAGGCCTAATCGCCCAACATCAGTGCACAACCTCACTAATGCTCATCGCTGAATAGAAGTCCCTGCAGCAATGTTCCAACATCTAGTGGAAAGCCTTCCCAGAAGAGTAGAGGCTGTTATAGCAGCAAAGGGGGAACCAACCTCATATTAATATACATGACTTTGGAATGAGATGTACGGCGAGCAGGTGTCCACATACTTTTGGTCATGTAGTGTATATACAATATATACTGTACCAGTCAAAAGTTTGGACACACCTACTCATTCAAGGGGTTTTCTTAATTTTACTATTTTCTACATTGTGGAATAATAGTAAAGACATCAAAACTATTAAATAACACATATGGAATCAGTAGTAACCAAAAAAGTGTTAAACAAATCAAAATATATTTTATATTTCAGATTCTTCAAAAGTAGCCACCCTTTGCCTTGATGACAGCTTTGCAAACTCTTGGCATTCTCTCAACCAGCTTCATGAGGTAGTCACCTGGAATGCATTTAAATGAACAGATGTTCGTTAGCTAACGTTACGTGACGTGTGTACAACACTCGTTGAATATGGCCGGTGTCAGTAAACGTCTGCAAAAAAGCAATGAAATTGTTGCCAGCAGAGCTGGTTAGGCTGTTTTCATGTTATCCAGAGGTAAACAAATCATCGGCCAGAGCGTCAAGTGTACACTCTGAGAGCGAAACGAGATGGGTGGGGCTAAAGCTTAAGAGGGTGTGAATGATGTTGAATCTGTGTAGACAAAGAGCTCGTCACTAGATACCAAAACATTCAAAGGCCATTTTCTCAAAAGTGAGTTTTCAACTTTCAAAGCAGAATTACTTATCCATTGTTCCTCAAATGCAGTGTATGATATACCATTTTGTAGCTCTGAGTATCTACTTTTATCCAATGTAAAAAAACATTCACATTTTGCTACATAAGACCGAATCCAGGTGGTGAGTCACATTTGTTTTTCAACAAGACAATGACCCAAAACACACCTCCAGGCTGTGTAAGGGCTATTTGACCAAGAAGGAGAGTGCTGCATCAGATGACCTGGCCTCCACAATCACCGACCTCAACCCAATTGAGATTGTTTGGGATGAGTTGGACCCAAAGGAAAAGCTGCCAACAAGTGCTCAGCATATGTGGAAACTCCTTCAAGACTGTTGGAAAAACATTCCAGGTGACTACCTCATGAAGCTGGTTGAGACAATGCCAAGAGTTTACAAAGCTGTCGTCAAGGCAAAGGGTGGCTACTTTGAAGAATCTGAAATATTAAATATATTTGGATTTGTTTGACACTTTTTTGGTTATAACATGATTCCGTTTGATTTATTTCATAGTTTTGATGTCTTCACTATTATTCTACAATGTAGACAGTAGTAAAAATAAAGAAAAACCCTTGAATGAGTAGGTGTGTCCAAACTTTTGACTGGTACTGTATATATTGTCAAACAATTTGCAAAACACTATAAGACTTCCCACTTGTATTCCTTCTGAGTAACGTTGAGATAGAAACACCATCAGTCCTACTGTATTCTGCTGTTATTACCATGGGGGCATTTTATCAAATGTATATGTGTGTCTGCAGCCAATTTAACAAATCCAAAACCCGAGTAGCCTCCTCCAGCCGTCTTCCCCTAGTATTCCCATTAATATTATTAAAGTCAATCTGTTGGTTGGAGGGGTTAGCAGAAGGATGAGCATCGGACTATCTGTCTGTATCTCTCCCAGTGTGGGGCCTAATGGCTCTGATTGGCCTCCAAATTAAATTTAGACAGGATATTACTGTTACATGAGCTCTTTTCAACAATGCCATTTCCTTTTGCTTACACAGTACATTACCCAGCTTTCTCAACGCTGCTCCCTGCTCTTCGGCGTCCTCTCACTCGCTCTCTCTTTCTCTCTCTCTCTCACTCCTTCTCTCTCTGCTAAAACAAAAACAGGTCCAGAGCAATCTTACAGCCTCATGAACAATGGTGCAATGATTGGTGATATGAAACCGTACTTAAGAGCATGTAAAATGTTATTCCTGTCGCAAAGCATGCTGAATTTATTTGAATTTGACGCATTTGCATCGTTCAAACATGAAAATAATTAAATCGTGGTAAGAATGAAAATTCAGGAGGGGTGGAAATATGAGAGGAGAAAGAGGATGTCCTAGAATACACCAAATTTATTAAAATATACACTTGTTAATGAACGAGAGAGAGAACGAGAGAATGACAGTGATGGTGAATGAAACACACTTCATAGTTGCCAGGGTCCATTGTGATTGGTCCTGGTGCTGCACAGACAGAACACAAGTTGCCTAGGCGAACCAGCCCTTCGCCAGGCACCAGGTACTGACTGCATTAACAAATAGCATTCCTATTCAAGTCAACAGAAAGGTTTTCAATGACAGCACGCGGGACAAAAGGTCATGGGAAGGCTTTGCGCCGTTAATTAAGTAAAATTGGTGAATGTCAGATCCACAAAGGTCACCACTAATCTCCTCATATTGTCATTCCTTCCTAGCTCATACAATGTGGGTTGCCAGATAATGTCATTCCTTCCTAGAGCATACCATGTGGGTTGCCAGATATTTCTCAATCCTTACTGCATCATACGATGTAGTTGCCATGCAGGCTGGTCGATATCTACGTCCATGACTATTTAAAAATGAATGAAGCTAGAACAACTAAACCACCTGCAAGGCAAGGAAAGAAAGGCTTCTGCCGAGGCACCATCGTCTGTTAACAGTAATACATTCAGACATCATGGATACAGATAAGCACAGTACATTTGTTAAAGGGTATATCCTTTCTCATTATATCAAACCAACAAATGAAGTTCCTCCGTGAATTATACAGTCGTACGGTATCTATCTTTATCCAGAACTGAAGATAGATCATCTCTATATTATTATTGATAACAAAAATAATACTGTCCAATTTAGGAGTCATATTCGTGAGAGTGAGAGACAGTCCTGGGACTACAGGGATAGGTGGTGATTGGTTAGTGATGGTGATGTACGTTGGCATCCTGTTTGATTATTGAGCCCCTCAGGGGACGAGGTGACATCGTGAGCCACATGTAGTTTATAATGAGACACAGAGTAGCTCGCTACTGGGATCTGTTATTGATCATTATCCTTCTGGGCAACACTGGTTGCGTCCCAAATTGCACACTATTCAATAAATAGAGCATTACTTTTGATTACTGTACTACATAGGGATTAAGTTGCCATTTGGGACACAGCCACTGTAATTTCTTATAGGATAAGATTGCTTGCTTTCTCTCTCTTCAGAATGGTAACTATCTCCATGTCAGTCAAGTTAGCAGCAGGATTGGGTACAGTAGGTTACTTTTTAAATGTAATCTGTTACAGTTGATAGTTACCTGTCCAAAATTGTAATCAGTAACGTAACTTTTGGATTACCCAAACTCAGTAACATAATCTGATTACATTAAATTACTTTTAGAATACTTTCCCCTTAAGAGGCATTAGAAGGCAAAAATGTATGTTACCAACTGACCAACGTCTATTGCAGGATAAATCAATGTTAAAGTTTACATAGCTGGTCATATATGGATGTTGTCACGATCGTCTTGCTGAGAGAGAGTGGACCAAGGCGCAGCGTGTGCAAAATACATTCTCTTTTATTTTAGAGAAAGGAAAAAAACACGCAACGAACACTTTAACAAACTGAAACAAAAAACGATCGTGAAGCTATAGACATAAGTGCACACACAAGCTACAAACGTACAACATAGACAATTACCCACATTAACCTAGTGCCCATGGCTGTCTTAAATATGGCTCCCAATCAGAGACAATTAATGACATCTGTCTCTGATTGAGAACCATTCAGGAAACCATAGACACAGCTAGACACCTACACTAAACACAAACCCATCTACTCTACTTAACCCCCTAAACCATACAACCACCCTAGACAATACAAAAACACCTACCTTCCCCATGTCACACCCTGACCTAACTAAAATAATAAAGGAAACAAAGAATACTAAGGCCAGGGCGTGACAGATGTTCAACTTTACTTCATGGGTTGGTTATGTAGGCTTCTTCTAACCCATCGCTTTCTACTACTGTCCATATAATAATACGATTAAATGTTATCTTTACATTAAAAGCCAAAGTTTATCAGAATTCCAATCATTCCAATAAATTATCTTCTTGATCTTCAAGAGTAGGACTTGGAAATATGAAAGTACAGATAAGCCAAATTGTTTTACCTGAGCATAACACCAAAAATGAAGGACTCATTACTACTCTGTGGTTTAGGATTTTTTTGTCATGGAGGACTGATTGGGCTCATTGATTTGAGTTGAAAAATAAATATTGACCTTATGGAATGGCATGCTTTGAGCACTACTGAAAATGTATATTTACATGTGGAAAATGAATGCCATCTGCTGCATTTGCTATAAGCCTATTGTTTACCTTTCTGTTGGTAATAGTTTGATATCTTGACAATAGGCATCCCGTCAACTGGACAGTTGTAAATCATGCAGCGCCGTGTGTCACAATCGCAGATTTTAGAGAAACAACAAATATCGGTACATATATGTGTCTCATCGGCTGAAAGATTAAATTATTGTTAATATAACTGCACTGTCCAATTTGCAGTAGCTATTGCTGCGAAAAAATGCCATACTATTGTTTGAGGAGAGCTCCTAACAACAAAACACTTTTCACCGCGATAGGTTTGATGAATTCACCTCTTATGGTGAAATGTGTACTTACATTCTGAAATCTTCCTCTGATTCATCATCCAAAGGGTCCCAGAGAAAACATGAAGTGTTGTTTTGTTAGATAAAATCCTTTTTCATGTCCTAAAAAGGTCTATATAGCACGCACGATCGATTTTGTATTTCCACTCGTTCAATTTGCAAAGAAAGGAATATGTGAAAATCTAACCCTAAACGTTGTTTCAACCAGTCAAATCACGTTCATATGTATTCATCAGAGATCCTGAATGTAACCAGACTTCACTAAATCATTAGGAGTGTAGTATATCCTATAGGACACCAAATTTGGTCAGAGAGCGACGCCTTCATGGCGTGCCGATGACACGGGCGGTCTTCACTTGATTGACTGTAACTTTGTCAAATAAGCACCAATTGCTGTTAAACAAAGCTAGATAGATAGCCAATGAGCTGGGCTGTACGGGAGTATACGGAAACCCCGTATCTTTCGCTAACCTTGTGTGACAACAAGCCTTTTCCTTTTGGACAAAAATTACAAGAATATGGAGAGTTATGAAGCTATGAAAACTGGGTGTTTTGCAAATGTTGAACTTACAATATGGCTACTAATACTGGAAAAGCTAAATCAAAGTCCAAGTATACAGATTTGACGATATTCTTGCTGAAAAATGTAATGTAAATGTCTCCTTCACGATTTGCCCAAATGTACCTGAGTGACTTCACACTAAATGTCATGTAGTTTGCTCATACTTCAAGTTATCTGTCTGAAACTTTGCACATACACTGCTGCCATCTTGTGGACACCATCGGAATTACAACCAGAGTGATTTGGTACCTTTCTGTTGCATTTCAAAGATGGTGGTAGAAAAAAAAGTTGTTTTTTTCTTTCTATTTTCTTCTACCAGATCTATTGTGTCATATTCTCCTACATTCAATTCATATTTCCACAAACTTCAAAGTGTTTCCTTTCAAATGGTACCAAGAATATGCATATCCTTGCTTCAGGGCCTGAGCTACAGGCAGTTAGATTTGGGTATGTCATTTTAGGCGGAAATTGAAAAGAAGGGGGCTATCCCTAAGAGGTTTTAAAGGGCACATCCACAGATGAAACAATAACAAACTGTTCGCCTCGCCTCTGTTTTGGTAAAACGCTGAGGGATGGGCCTGGAGAAATGTAACAACTCAGATTAATAGAAAGACCTACGGATGCAAGGGCTGACCACCCATGATATCAACATTATGGTTTTAAACATGTTATGAGAATATACAGTGTGTGTTTACATTCATAATGTTTACAAACATTAGAGAAAAACAAGCTTATATTTTGGGTTCTCATGGAGTCTGACAGTTGAAATAAGCTCATGAGGCATTTATAAATTAAATTCATCAAGAATTAGGGAATATACAGTACCAGTCAAAAGTTGGACACACCTACTCATTCAAGGGTTTTTCTTTATTTTTTACTATTTTCTATATTATAGAATAATAGTGAAGACATCAAAACTATGAAATAACACATATGGAATCACGTAGCAACGAAAAAAGTGTTAATCAAATCAAAATATATTTTATATTTTAGAGCCTTCAAAGCAGCAACCCTTTGCCTTGATGACAGCTTTGCAAACTCTTGGCATTCTCTCAAACAGCTTCACCTGGAACACTTTTCCAACAGTCTTGAAGGAGTTCCCACATATGCTGAGCACTTGTAGGCTGCTTTTCCTTCACTCTGCGGCCCAACTCATCCCAAACAATCTCAATTGGGTTGAGGTCGGGTGATTGTGGAGGCCAGGTCATCTGATGCAGCACTCCATCACTCTGCTTCTTGGTCAAATAGCCCTTACACAATCTGGAGGTGTTTTGGGTCATTGTCCTGTTGAAAATCAAATTATAGTCCCACTAAGCGCAAACCAGATGGGATTTTGTATCGTTGCAGAATGCTGTGGTAGCCATGCTGGTTAAGTGTGCCTTGAATTCAAAATAAATCACAGACAGTGTCACCAGCAAAGCACCCCAACACCATCACACCTCCTCCTCCATGTTTCACGGTGGAAACCACACATGCGGAGATCATCCGTTCACCTACTCTGCTACTCACAAAGACACAGCGGTTGGAACCAAAAATCTCAAATTTGGACTCATCAGACCAAAGGACAGATTTCCACCGGTCTAATGTCCATTGTTCGTGTTTCTTGGTCTAAGCAAGTCTTTTCTTCTTATTGGTATCCTTTAATAGTGGTTTCTTTGCAGCAATTCGACAATGAAGAACTGATTCACGCAGTTCCCTTCTGAATAGTTGATGTTGAGTTGTGTCTGTCAGCATTTATTTGGGCTCCAATTTCTGAGGCTGGTAACTCTAATGAACTTATCCTCTGCAGCAGAGGTAACTCTGGGTCTTCCTTTCCTGTGGCGGTCGTCATGAGAGTAAGTTTCATCGTAGCGCTTGATGGTTTTTGCGACTGCACTTGAAGAAACTTTCAAAATGTTCCAGATTGGCTGACCTTCATGTCTTAAAGTAATGATGGACTGTCATTTATCTTTGCTTATTTGAGCTGTTCTTGCCATAATATGGACTTGGTCTTTTACCAAATAGGGCTATCTTCTGTATACCACCCCTACCTTCTCACAGCACAACTGATTGGCTGAAACGCATTAAGAAGGAAAGAAATTCCACAAATTAACTTTTAACAAGGCACATCTGTTCATTTAAATGCATTCCAGGTGACTACCTCATAAATCTGGTTGAGAGAATGCCAAGAGTGTGCAAAGCTGTCATCAAGGCAAAGGGTGGCTGCTTTGAAGAATCTCAAATCTCAAATCTATTTTAGTTTTGATGTCTTCACTATTATTACACAATGTAGAAAATAGTTTTAAAGTTTTTTTTGAATGAGTAGGTGTGTCCACACTTTTGAAAGGTACTGTATATATAAAGAATGTATACAGTGCATTCGGAAAGTATTCAGACCCCTTGACTTTTTCTTCCACATTTTGTTACGTTATAGCCTTATTCTAAAATGGATAAAATTTTAAAAATCTATCTACAGACAATACCCCATAATGTCAAAGTGAAAACAGGTTTGTAGATATGTTTGCACATTTATTACATAAAAAAAACCTGAAATAGCTTATTTAAATGCATTTTCAGACCTTTCGCTATCAGACTTGAAATTGAGCTCAGGCGCATCCTGTTTCAATTGATCATCCTTGAGATGTTTCTACAACTTGATTGGAGTCCACCTGTGGTAAATTCAATTGATTGGACATGATTTGGAAAGGCACACACCTGTCTATATAAGGTCTCACAGTTGACAGTGCATGTCAGAGCAAAAACCAAGCCATGAGGTTGAAGGATTTGTTCGTAGAGCTCCGAGACAGGATTGTGTCGAGGCACAGATCTGGGGAAGGGTACCAAAACATTTCTGCGGCATTGAAGGTCCCCAAGAACACTGTGGCCTCCATCATTTTCAAATGGAAGACGTTTGGAACCACCAAGACTCTTCCTAGAGCTGGGTGCCCGGCCACACTGAGCAATCGGGGGAGAAGGGCTTTGGTCAGGGAGGTGACCAAGAACCCAATGGTCACTCTGGCAGAGCTCCAGCGTAACTCTGTGGAGATGGGAGACCCTTCCACCAATCAGACCTTTATGGTAGAGTGGCCAGACGGAAGCCACTTCTCAGTAAAAGGCACATGACAGCCCGTTTGAAGTTTGCCAAAAGGCACCTTAAGGACTCAGACCATGAGAAACAAGATTCTCTGGTCTGATGAAACCAAGATTGAAATCCTCTTTTGTAGCCTACAAAAGCCTATTCCTGCTCTTTTCCTGTGATCCTGTCACGCCCTGACCTTAGAGATCCTTTTTATGTCTCTATTTGGTTTGGTCAGGGTGTGATTTGGGGTGGGTATTCTATGTTCTTTACTTCTATTATTTGTATTTCTATGTTTTGGCCGGGTAGGGTTCTCAATCAGGGACAGCTGTCTATCGTTGTCTCTGATTGAGAACCATACTTAGGTAGCCCTTTTTCCCACCTGTCTTTGTGGGAGGTTTACTTTTTTTGTGGCACATAGCCCTTTAGCTTCACGGTTGTTTTGGATTGTTTATTGTTTTTGTCGGCGTCATATAAATAAAGGAATATGTACGCTCACCACGCTGCACCTTGGTCTTCTTCCAGCAACGGCCGTGACAGAACCTCCCACCACAAAAGGACCAAGCAGCGTGGTAAGGGGGACTCATGGACTTGGGAGGAAATCCTGGACGGTAAAGGACCCTGGAGGGTCATTATCCCTAAAGGACCCTATCGTCGTCCCAAGGAGGAGCTGGAGGTAGCAAAGGCGGAACGGCATCGTTACGAGGGAACACGGCTAGCAAGGAAGCCCGAGAGACAGCCCCCAAAATGTTTTGGGGGGGGCACACGAGGAGATTGGCTGAGTCAGGTTGGAAACCTGAGCCAACTCCTCGTGCATACCATGGCGAGCGTCGTATTGGTCAGGCACCGTGTTATGCGGTGGAGCGCACGGTGTCACCAGTGCGCGTTCACAGCCCGGTGCGATACATCCCAGCTCCCCGCATCTGCCGGGCTAGGGTGAGCATCCAGCCAGGACGGGTTGTGCCAGCCCTGCTCTCCAGACCTCCAGTGTGCCTCCTCGGCCCAGAATATCCTGCGCCGGCTCTGCGCACTGTGTCTCCGGTACGTCTGCACAGCCCAGTGCGTCCTGTGCCAGCGCCCCGCATTTGCAGGGTGAAGATAACCACCCAGCCAGGACGGGTTGTGCAGGCTCTAAGCTCGAGACCGCCAGTGCGCCTCCACGGCCCAGTGTATCCGGTGCCTCTGCCAAGGACAAGGCCTCCTGTATGTCTCTCCAGCCTGGTGAGTCCTGTGCCCAGAACTAAGCCTCCTGTATGTCTCCCCAGCCTGGTGAGCCCTGTGGCAGTTCCACGTACCAGACTGCCCATATGTCTCCTCACTCCAGTGATGATCCATGGCAAGAAGCCTCCAGTGATGATCCATGGCACGAAGCCTCCAGTGATGATCCATGGCAAGAAGCCTCCAGTGATGATCCATGGCACGAAGCCTCCAGTGATGATCCATGGCAAGAAGCCTCCAGTGATGATCCATGGCACGAAGCCTCCAGTGATGAGCCATGGCACGAAGCCTCCAGTGATGAGCCATGGCACGAAGCCTCCAGTGATGATCCATGGCAAGAAGCCTCCAGTGATGAGCCATGGCACGGAGCCTCCAGCGACGTTCTCCAGTCCGGAGCCTCCAGCGACGTTCTCCAGTCCGGAGCCTCCAGCGACGGTCTCCAGTCCGGAGCGTCCAGCGACGGTCTCCAGTCCGGAGCCTCCAGCGACGGTCTCCAGTCCGGAGCCTCCAGCGACGGTGCCCAGTCCGGGGCCCCCAGCGACGGTGCCCAGTCCGGGGCCGCGCAACGAGGGTTCCCAGTCCGGGGCCCGCAACGAGGGTGCCCAGTCCGGGGCCCGCAACGAGGGTGCCCAGTCCGGGGCCCGCTACAAGGGTCCCCAGTCCGGGGCCCGTAACGAGGGTCCCCAGTCCGGGGTCGGCGACGAGGGTCCCCGCACCAGAGGTGCCACCTAAGTGGGGTGAGCCAGTGGTGGAGCGGGGTCTGCGTCCCGCACCTGAGCCGCCACCGTGGATAGATGCCCACCCAGACCCTCCCCTATAGGTTCAGGTTTTGCGGCCAGAGTCCGCACCTTTGGGGGGGGTACTGTCATGCCCTGACCTTAGAGATCCTTTTTATGTCTCTATTTGGTTTGGTCAGGGTGTGATTTGGGGTGGGTATTCTATGTTCTTTACTTCTATTATTTGTATTTCTATGTTTTGGCCGGGTAGGGTTCTCAATCAGGGACAGCTGTCTATCGTTGTCTCTGATTGAGAACCATACTTAGGTAGCCCTTTTTCCCACCTGTCTTTGTGGGAGGTTGACTTTGTTTGTGGCACATAGCCCTTTAGCTTCACGGTTGTTTTGGATTGTTTATTGTTTTTGTCGGCGTCATATAAATAAAGGAATATGTACGCTCACCACGCTGCGCTTTGGTCTACTTCTGTTGACGGCCGTGACAGATCCATCAAACACATAGTGGTCTCTGACTTGTGGTCAGACTCGCTCAAGTGGAACAAACTTAAACTTGCTCCGTTTTTCAATTCTGATTTCAATGTAATTGAGAAAAGAGAGAAGTGTCAAATATTTTTTTTCACAAACATCCTTTATGAATTTAAAAGTAATCCTCGAAGTAATCATCTAGTTTTTCAAAAGTATCTGTAATATGATTACAATATTTTTGCTGGTAACGTAACGGATTACAGTTTCCGTTTTTTGGGTAATCCCTTACAGGTAACGGATTGCATGTAATCTGTTACTCCCCAACCCTGGTTAGCAGATACCAGTGTTTGAGCAATTAATCTAGGTGTAAATTCACGAGTAACAGGAAGGAGCAGGTGACCTTTCAACTTCTCATTTGTTGTCTGGTGGTGGTATTATGATTCAAAAGTTCAAATCCAAATCAAGGAATTGCTGTTTGTTTGTAGGTGTTATAATTTGAGGATTCATACTGCCTTTGTCTTCTTCCTTCTTCCATTAAGTTTTAATGAGGGTCAGACGGACAGACAGACAAACAGACAGATATAGAGAGAATGTGTCCATGCTATAGTATTTTGTCAAAGGCTTTCAATGTGTTCTCAGTCATATATTACCCCTGTATTAGTGGTGAGTGGAGTTGCATTGTATTGGTGGTGAGTGGGCTTGTATCGTCTTGGTGGTGAGTGGGGCTGTATTAGGTCTGAGAAGGTATTGTTGTGCTCGACAGCTGGGGGCCTGTGTAGCACTGTGCTGCCTCGGTTTCCTCTGTGCAGAGCGGAGTGTGCATTAACTCATCAGGAGATCTGACAATCACACAATGGCTGACTACCAGCTGCTGGCCACAACCTAACTGCTAGCTCCACACTTGTACAAACATACTTTACATTACAATCAAAACAAATGGATTCAGGAGTGTGTTTGCACTGCAGGGGTTTAATGTTGCATCCCTACTGGTCTTATATTGTCGTTATTTATGTGGCCATGTCCTTGTCCACCACCCACACGTCCTCCTTCACATGTGTGTGTCGTCCCTGAGATTGTAGGTTTTCAGCATTGTCTGAATTCATTGAAATGCTCTTGCAGCATTGGAGCGCGACGCTACGTTACACATTCATATAGATGAACATGTTACTAGGTGTGGGCTCTCGTTAACAGTGCTTTGTGGTCGCCGACCAGCAAGGACAACGTAAGCTTACAAGACTTAGATTTCTCTTAAAGCCACACTACCAATGTCCTCTGATCAGTCAAACACAGCTGGAGAACACCAGCCAGCCTCCAACCAGTCTGTTCTCAACCCAAACCATTCTGGCGCAGAATAGCAACACACAGAGCAGACCTCGTATAGTTGGATGGGCTGATGCTCAACAACAGCTTGGCCCTTCACTGCCTGTGGACGCCATCCCAGATCTGTATTCTCTTAAGCTACAATACAGTGAGAGAGAGAGGTTATTTACAATTATGCCCGTCTACAACCCCGGGGACAAGGCAAGTCAATGTGAACGAACTAACATCCTTTATGATCCTGGCCCACGTGTGTTGGTTGCAGTAATTTCAAAAAATGTGTTTTTCTCTCACTCAGCATTTAAGCATGCATTATTTAAGCAGGTGCCCCAATGTATTTTTAATCATTAGACACATTTAACATTGAACAGGGCTCATTTCATTAATAACTGTCAGCAGGGAGAATATTTCCTTTACTCCTGTGTACATTTGAGTCCAAGCTGTAATTGCTCATTATTGCAGCCAATGATTAGAGGCCCTTGCTCCCAGTACACTACAGGAACAGGAGGAATGTGGAGAAAAGAAAATGATTCGTACTGCATTGCAAATATAATTTGGGGAGCAACAGTTCTCAAAACCAGGGAAGGAACTGAACACTGCATATGTTTCTGTGTTGATTAAGTCAGGTTTTTCAGGTCTTCAACATTCCATGACTCTGGTTTGCAGCGTACCAAGAGCTCATACATGGCAGGAGAAGCTGACCACATCACCTCAGCCCTTAAATTGGAAACAGACAGAACCCGCATGGTAAAACTAGCTAAATGTGATCTTGTTCTCTGCCTTTAACTCAGAGGAAAATAGGGAGAAACTCCTGTCTGTTTTTTTTTTACGATAACAACATGTACACAAAGGCAAGCATTATTCTACTGGGAGTTAGAAACAGCTGTGATGTGTCTGCTGTTGGAAATGCTAGTTTTGGACAGTGAGTTTGGACGGTGTGTGTGTGTGTGTTCGTTTTGGATGAGGTGTGTGTGAGCAAGATATTTATTCTCAGATGGGCTGCCAAACACTTTTCTGCCCTCCCACCTCCCACCTCCCACCTTCCTCTCCCTCTATCCGTTCATAAATAATGCACCGGGTGCTCTGCTCATCTCCATCCAAGACAGCACCAATGTTATGAAGTGCAAGTTAATGGATGAACTCATTTCAATAAACAGGAGTGGTGTTTAATGCGCACGGGCACTCTAATAGTGAAAACAACACTAATTAGGCAGTATTAGTGGTGTGACAGGGGGTGAGGGTGAGAGGGGGACGATGGGTGTGGGGAGGGGTAAGGAGGATGAGGGGTACTCCAATCATCAGAGGAGGGGGGTAACAGAGGAGGGGGTGTCAGTGGAGAGAGGGGAGACATGGTACCCTCTCTGATAATGTTCTTCACCAACAGACAGAACTGGGTGCATCTCTCAAAGGGCTCTCATTTTCTCTTTCCCATTGATCGGCTCGTAGCGTACCCAACACCCGACAGGGACAAGACAGATAGGTGCAGCCCGCCATTGTCATAAAGTGCTTTGACCTCTCCGTCACTCCCGCAACACACAGAGAAGCACTCATACGATACACACACACACACACAATACAATGTACACACACACACACAAGCCAGTGCAAGTACTAATGATATTGACCTCTCCATAAACTCTCATTGCTTTTTGATGAGGGGTTTGTTCAGAAAGCTAGCTTCTGTGATGTGGTCTCACTACGCTGGTCCTTATTTGCATTAGGACCATCCAGGTACTGTAGCCTGAGTAATGGCTTTGTGGTTCAGGAGCAACACACGTCTTTGATGTAGGAGATTCAATGAGCCTCTTCACAACATCATACCCTCACAGAGAAGACTTCTGGGCCCATTTAGGCCAGGGCCATGAAACACACATAAAAGTAAGAGAGTACCAAATAAGGCAGGGAAGAATACAGCCTTGGGTATTGTATTTTCTTCTAGCCCGAGGTCGACTACAACACACTCTCTTTCTCATTGGAATTCAATATTGTGCATGTGGGATGCAATAACAGTTATCATCAGTGTGTTTTAGGTCGATTTTAGAGAGGAACTATAATTGTAAATAAAACCTTAACAACTGATCCATAAATGACACAATCTCAATTGCACTCCACACTGCACTCACCCACCTAGATAAAAGGAATACCTATGTGAGAATGCTGTTAATTGACTACAGCTCATCGTTCAACACTACTGTCCCCTCCAAGCTCGTTACCAAGCTTAGGACCCTGAGACTGAACACCTCCCTCTGCAAATGGATCCTGAACTTGCTGACGGGCCGACCCCAGATGGTGAGGGTAGGCACATTGACCCTCAACACGTGGGCTCCACAGGGGTGTGAACTTAGTCCCCTCCTGTACTCCCTGTTCAACTATGGCTGCGTGGCCACGCATGACTCCAACAACATCATCAAGTTTGCTGACGACGTTGGTAGTCCTGATCACCAGCGACGATGAGACAGCTAACAGGGAGGAGGTCAGTGACACAGCAGTGTGATGCCAGGACAACAACCTCTCCCTCAACGTCAGTTATACCAAGATTTTATTTTGGGAGAGGTTGTTCATGTTCAACTGTGGCTAAAGGGACAATTTGTATAGAAGCACTGAGCCCCTCAGCACATCCCCAGCCGCCCAGGACTAGCCCTAACCTCATCATCCCGTGCTTCTACACCTGCATTGCTTGCTGTTTGGGGTTTTAGGCTGGGTTTCTGTACAGCACTTTGTGACATTAGCTGATGTAATAAGGGCTTTATAAATACATTTGATTGATTGATTGATCACTAGGTCCAGCCCAGACTCAGACCAAGAGCCAGTCTTGTCTGTATCCTAATGCTATAGTGTCTTGACTTTGTGATCAGTTCATTGCAAGCCCCGAATGTCTTTAGATTAGGAGGCAGGTTATGTAGCATTTAAAAACTGGGAGATAGTTAAGGCAGGTTATGTGGCATTTCAAAGCTGGGAGAGAGTTAAGGCAGGTTATGTAGCATTTCAAAGCTGGGAGAGAGTTAAGGCAGGTTATGTAGCATTTCAAAGCTGGGAGAGAGTTAAGGCAGGTTATGTAGCATTTCAAAGCTGGGAGAGAGTTAAGGCAGGCCCCAGTGGATGTGTTGGTGTCAGAGCACCCTGCACTAGATTAACATAACTGGGATGACACGCCGACACCAAGCCAACCTCAGGCCCTGTTCCTAGGGAGGCTAATTACACATCCACACACGCTCACGCACACACACAGTTTAGATCAATACCTCTGAGAGAACTCTGCTACGCCACTACAAAATCCACCCAAATTACACACGGCTCTTTTCTCTTCCAAAAGCCTCATTAGGGAGAGTGAGGAAGTGTTATCATTGTTACTATCGGTGCCTCTCTCTCTCTCTCTCTCTCTCTCTCTCTCTCTCCTTATTCTCTCTTTCCGCTGTTTCTAATCCCACCCAATTCACCCGTTGTCTTAGCCGTGGCCCTCCTCTCCTTCCTAATACGCTGCTTTAAATTTTAATGCTTTGGAGTTGACACTGGAGGGTTGGGGAGTTGGGACGGGCCCCATAAAGGCAGAGAGCAGGAGCCAGATGCCCATCATCAGTGCCCCCAGAAGGATGTGGAAGTATTACATTAGATGGTAAATCAACACCGGCCTTGTTAATTATTTAGGGAAACAAAGTGCTGCAGTCCTAGACACTCTGCTGTGAGCATGGCAATGTTTAATCCACATAATGTATCTGGAGGAAGAAGAAAGAGAAGGTACTGTAGGGAAGGAGGGATAGCAGGAAAGAGGGAGCGAGAAGAGGGAGGTAGGAGCAGGAGGGAAGGGATATAGGGACAAAAGAATGGTAAGAGAGAGAAGGGTAATAGGGGGCAGGAGAGGAGTAACATGGGGTAAAAGGATGAAGTGAAAGAGGGAGCTGATCAATGAAATGGTAAAGAGGGAGAATAGAGTAGCGTGAGCTAGATGACAGGGAGGTACATGTAGGAGGCTAAAGACAGGGAAAAGAGAGAGTTGAGAGATGAGCAAAATACGGTAGAAAAACAGTGGTAAGAGAAAGGATGGAAGGGATAGATACAATTTATGGAGGAGATGCATAAGAGAGCTTTGAAGGAGGAAAGAGAGAGACAAGATACGGTTGTTTTATGAGGGAGAGGGCGCATGCAAAGTGCAGTTAAACCTCTTCATAAAGCCACAAACCACAGAAGCCTTTCTTGTCTTTAATCCTACTATTGTGTTAAAAGCCCTCTATGTCTTGCTTTACTGAACACAGAAATGTAATTGGTAATATGTTTAACAGTCACTTTCATAACAGAGAAAACAAAGAAAACTATCATAATCAGACATTTTTGGATTTGCTATTCTTTACTGCTTTCTGTAGCGTAGCTACTTTATGTCTTAAAATGAGTTGGTTCGAGTTAGGTCAATTCTCACAATCAGTTCTATGTCTCTGTGTGCTGTAAGAGGAATGCATAACTTACAAATACAGATAATGCTTCTCACTTCTGCAATATATTGAAGGAATCATATTTCGTGAAATCACACTACCGCATAGACATTACACCCAGAATGAAAATACTGGTACTGTGGAATAGATGACCACCATCATGCGTATCCCAATATGCAGAATCTAGTGTGTGTTAAATTAGAGCGAGAGAGAGAGAGGTGGAAAGACAATTTGCCTCACGGTCTAGAACATGACTAAATATAGGAAAGGACAAAGAGAGGTGTGCGGTGTAGAAGCCATATGCCTAATTATTGAAATCATTGCTCTCACTTTCTCTTTCTCATTCACTCCCTTTCTCTCTCACTCTCTTTCTCTCTCTCTCTCTCTCTCCCTATCTTTCTCTCCCTCTATCTCTCCAGCCCTGTGTGTCTGGTTACATGTAGCTACAATCTGCCTTCTGTTGCCTGCATTCGTCTCGTCAACTCACTGTGACCCCTCCGTCTGTCTGCCACTTCAAATACGCCACACGCTAAAGTTTGGAGAGGAAAAATAAAACCATAGGGAAAAATGGTCTGTTGGGATAACTATTTACCATGTTGCATATCTATTATGCCAGTCAATGGTTTTTCTTTGTCTTTCAGAACTAGTTCACTGGTTTGGTTGTGATTTTGAATGGTGAGCTGCAATTTCAGTTATGGTTCATCTCTTTTTCTGTTATTTTCTTTTCGACATGCTTTTTTCAACCTGAACAATTCTTTCTATAACCAATTTGACTGTCTACCTGATGCACTTCACGTGTAGGATAATTCTAAATAATTCCACATGGTGAGTGCTGCACTCTGGTGCATGTTAGGCTTTCTGTTATCTATCCAGTTCAGCCCTCAATCATTGCATTTGCTATTTTAATTTATCTTATTTCTGCCTGACTGATTAGTAATGCTGTTTTTGTTTGTTTCTTCGGGAGCCTTAATTAGATTTCACAGGTTAAAGGTCTAAGTATTGAAAGTTCAAGATAATTATTTTTATTTTAATTGGGGGGGCTGTCGTTGTTTTTATTTCATTTTCAAAACTGAACAGATCAGAGCCTTTCATTGGTGTGTGCCCCTGCTATCTGTGTGTGTGATGGAGGGAGCCGAGGTGGTAGGTGTATGTGTGTGTGTGTTTTAGTCCTGCACTATGAATGGCCAAAACAATGTTTGAAAAGTTCCAAGAAAGGCAGACACCATTTTATTCACCTTTGACACAGGTCACGAGGGAAAGAACAGAAGAATAGGAAGCCTTATTTAGACTATTGGAATACAGCCACAGTCAGAATCATAGTGAAACTAGTGGAATGAGAGTAGTGCACTGTGACTGATCATTTACATGACATAAGTATAAGATAGAAATGTTCATAATGACAACGATAGTCATGACACACTTACTGCATTGGACACCTGGCAGGAATATAGGAATTTAGATGTCTTCCCATTTAAAACACATTTAGATCCTCAATCGCCTGTAATGGTCCTCACCTGAATTCTGTGCACCATACAATAATGTAACCAGGTAAACAACGGGTGGAAAATGTGATAATCAGAATAAACAGAAACACAGATATGAAACAATGCTTGGAACAACAGTGTGCCCTCAGAAACAGAGCAGTCCCAATGGCTCCAATGAGGCTTCAATTGGAAAGTAAAGCTTTTTTAGCCGGAAATAGATTTTTTATTGTTCACTTCCCGCATTTGTCCATTTCTTATATATCTCTCTTCTTCTACCCCCCTCTCTCTGTATTGTTTTCTTTTTCTTTTCCCCCTCTATTTAATGCAACATGTTTGTAGCTGAGACAGAAGCAGAGTAATAGATTTAACATTGGCAGGAGGTTAGGGGAAAAGAAAGAAGAGGAAGCAGAAAAATAAGAGTTTGGGCCTAATTGTCTGTAATGCTTTTTGCGTTACCCATTTTAGGACAACAGAGAGAAAACAGCCGAGCAGATTTTTTCTGAAGACACTGGTCGGACACACTAATGGCCCTGACAGGGCGTAAATGCAATTTAAAAAAGCTGATCTATGTAAACCATTGTTGAGGAGGAGGAGGAGTTGTGTGTGCGTGTTTGTGCCAGTGTGTGTGTGTGCCAAGGTTATTATAGTAAACGAAAACTGAAACGAAAATGGAAACTAAAACTGAAAAAAACAATTTAGAAAACTGAAATAAAAATGAAAACAAAAAAAACATTTTAAAAACTAAAATTATACAGAAACTACTATCGTTGACTGCAAAAAAAGCTTGAAAATGTTTTGTTAAAATAAAATAAAAACCATCATAATTATTTTAAGTTTGAGTTAATTTAAGATTTTTTTCCAATGGGGGTTTTTGAGCTTATAAATCTGGCTGATAAATGCTGTCAGTAGATGCCGATGTTTCAAATAGGCCTATGGAGCCGTTCGCAATTCACACACCCACCAACTTGCTGACCAGTGACTGGGCCAAGCTTTAGCAGCTTGTGAAGTTGCCACAACGACGAACTTCAAACTGACAGCTAGTCGCTGTCTGATGTGGTGCTATGCCTTCTCAACCTTGATTCACACTTGAAGCCAACTACTGTTGCAAAACAATTGCATGCATATTGAATCCTCTGGCAGCAAACTTCAATCCAACCCCTGCAGCAGCTTGCCTGACGGAACCAAGTTTGTCTCCCGCACTTCGCTCAACAGAGATGGAGCCACTGAGTACGATTACATGCACACAATAATGCTATTATTGTGGATACTCATATTCATATAATAGTTTGATTAAAACGTTTACATGCTTTACAAGAAGAACGATTTCCTTAATAATCCTGTTTACATGTACACATCTGAAATCAGGCTACCTGATGGCCCTTTGATAAATGAAAAAATCAGCAATCAAAATAAACATGCGACCACAGCAACCATATTCTTTTTGGGAAGTTTGTATGTGAAAACTACATTTTTAAAATAATATATATACACAATCTACACATAATACCCCATAAACACAAAGTAAAAACAGTTTTTTTGAAAATAGAAATACTTTATTTACATAAGTATTCAGACCCTTTGCTGTGTGACTCGAAATTGAGCTCAGGTGCATTCCATTCCATTCCATCCTTGAGATGTTTCTACAACTTGATTGGAGTCCACCTGTGGTAAATTCAATTGATTGGACATGATTTGGAAAGGCACACACCTGTCTATATAAGGCCCCACAGTTGACAGTGCATGTCAGAGCAAAAACCAAGGCATGAGGTTGGAGGAATTGTCTGTAGAGCTCCGAGACAGGATTGTGTCGAGGGACATTTTTGTAGCATTGAAGATCCACAAGAAAACAGTGGCCTCCATCATTCTTAAATGGAAGAAGTTTGGAACCACCAAGTCTATTCCTAGAGCTGGCTGCCCAGCTAAACTGAGGAATCAGGGAGAAGGGCCTTGGTCAGGGAGGTGACCAAGAACCCAATGTTCACTCTGACAGAGATCCAGAGTTCCTCTGTGGAGATGGGAGAACCTTTCAGAAGGACAACCATCTCTGCAGCACTCAACCAATCAGGCCTTTATGGTAGGGTGGCCAGACGGAAGCCACTCCTCAGTAAATGACAGCCTGCACATGACAGCCTGCTTGGAGTTTGCCAAAAGGACCCTAAAGGACTCTCAGCCCATGACAAAGAAGATTCTCTGGTCTGATGAAACCAATATTTAACTCTTTGGCCTGAATGTCAAGTGTCACGTTTGGAGGAAACCAGGCACTGCTCATCACCTGGCCAACACCATCCCTATGGATAAGCATGCTGTGGGGATGTTTTTCAGCAGAACTGGGAGACTAGTCAGGATTGAGGGAAAGATGAACGAAGCAAAGTACAGAGAGATCCTTGATGGAAACCTGCTCCAGAGCGCTCAGGACCTCAGACTGGAGCTAAGGTTTATCTCCCAACAGGACAATGACCCTAAGCACACAGCCAAGACAATTCAGGAGTGTCTTTGGGACAAGTCTCTGAATGTCCTTGAGTGGCCCAGCCAGAGCCCGAACTTGAACCCGATCGAACATCTCTGGAGAGACCTGAAAAAAACTGAAGCGAAGCTCCCAATCTAACCTGGCAGAGCTTGAGAGGATCTGCAGAGCAGAATGGGAGAAACTCCCAAATACATGTGTGCCAAGCTTGTAGCATCACACCCAAGAAGACTCAATGTTGTAATCCCTGCCAAAAGTGCTTCAACAAAGTACTGAGTAAAGAGTCTGAATGCTGATGTAAATGTGATATTTCTTAGTTTTTTTGCAAACATTTCTAAAAACCTGTTTTTGCTTGGTTGCTATGGGGTATTGTGTGTAGGTTGATGAGGCAAAAAAAACAACAGTTTAATACATTTTAGAATAAGGCTGTAACGTACATAATGTGGAGAAAGTGAAGGGGTCTGATTACTTTCTGAGTGCGCTGTATATACAGTATGTCACGTTCCTGACCTGTTTTCTGTTGTTTTGTATGTGTTTAGTTGGTCAGGGCGTGAGTTGGGGTGGGTAGTCTATGTTATGTGTTTTCTATGTTGGGTTAATGGTTTGCCTGGTATGGTTCTCAATTAGAGGCAGGTGTTTGACGTTTCCTCTGATTGAGAACCATATTAAGGTAGGTTGTTCTCACTGTTTGTTTGTGGGTGATTGTTCCTGTGTCTGTGTTTACCACATGGGACTGTTTCGTTTGTTCGTTCGTTTTAGGTAGTCTGTTCCTGTTCGTGCGTTCTTCGTCTATATGTAAGTTTGTTTGTTTCTGGTCTGTTGACTTCGTTTATTGTTTTGTAGTTTGTTATAGTGTTTTGTCAGTGTTTCGTCTTTGATTAAATAAATTAGTATGTATTCATCACCCGCTGCGCCTTGGTCCGTTCATTCACCACAAGACGAACGTTACACAGTACCAGTTAAAAGTTGAGAGACAGCTACTCATTCCATGTTTTTTCTTTATTTCTACTATTTTCTACATTGTATAATAATTGTGAAGACATTCAAACTATGAAATAAAAAATATGGAATCATGAAGTAACCAAAAAAGTGTTAAACAAATCAAAATGTATTTTAGATTTTAGAGTCTTCAAAGTAGCCACCCTTTGTCTTGATGACAGCTTTGCACACTCTTGGCATTTTCTAAACATGCTGGAATGAGGAATGCTTTTCCAAAATTCTTGAAGGAGTTCTCACATATGCTGAGCACTTGTTGGCTGCATTTCCTTCACTCTGTGGCCAAACTCATCCCAAACCATCTCAATTGGGTTGAGGTCGGGTGATTGTGGAGGCCAGGTCATCTGATGCAGTACTCCATCAAATCAAATGAAATTGTCTTTGTCACATGCGCCAAATACAACAGGTGAAATGCTTACTAACAAGCCCTTAACCAACAATGCCTAAAGAAGTTAAGAAAAATAAGTGTTAAGTAAAAATATGAATAAATATTTAAAAAAATAAGTATCCTTGGTCAAATAGCCCTTACACAGCCTGGAAGTGTATTTTGGGTCATTGTCCTGTTGAAAAACAAATGATAGTCGCACTAAGCGCAAACCAGATGGAATGCGTATCGCCATAGAATGTTAGGGAAGCCATGCTGGTTAAGTGTGCCTTGAATTCTAAATAAATCACCAAGTGTCACCATTAAAGCACCCCCACACCATCACACACACCTCCTCCTCCATGTTTCACAGTGGGAACAACACATGCGGAGATCATCCGTTTGTCAATACTGTGTCTCACAAAGACATGGCAGTTGGAACCAAAAATCTCAAATTTGGACTCATCAGACCAGGCTAGCTTTTTCAAGCAGAAATTTGCATCCTGTAGCACAAACTCAAAAAAGTTCTGGGACACTGTAAAGTCCATGGAGAAAAAGAGCACCTCCTCCCAGCTGCCCATTGCACTGAGGCTAGGAAACACTGTTACCACTGATAAATCCACCATAATTGAGAATTTCAATAAGCATTTTTCTACGGCTGGCCATGCTTTCCACCTGGCTACCCCTACCCCGGTCAACAGCCCTGCGCTCCCCACAGCAACTCGCCCAAACCTCCCCCACTTCTCCTTCACCCAAATCCAGATAGCTGATGTTCTGAAAGAGCTGCAAAATCTGGACCCCTACAAATCAGCCGGGCTAGACAATCTGGACCCTCTCTTTCTAAAATTATCTGCCGAAATTGTTGCAACCCCTATTACTAGCCTGTTCAACCTCTCTTTCGTATCGTCTGAGATCCCCAAAGATTGGAAGGCTGCAGCGGTCATCCCCCTCTTCAAAGGGGGAGACACTCTAGACCCAAACTGCTACAGACCTAAATCTATCCTACCCTGCCTTTCTAAGGTCTTCGAGAGCCAAGTTAACAAACAGATTACCGACCACTTCGAATCCTACCGTACGTTCTCCGCTTTGCAATCTGGTTTCAGAGCTGGTCATGGGTGCACCTCAGCCACGCTCAAGGTCCTAAACGATATCATAACCGCCATCGATAAGAGACATTACTGTGCAGCCGTATTCATCGACCTTGCTAAGGCTTTCGACTCTGTCAATCACAACATTCTTATTTGCAGACTCAACAGCCTTGGTTTCTTAAATGATTGCATCGCCTGGTTCACCAACTACTTCTCTGATAGAGTTCAGTATGTCAAATCGGAGGGCCTGTTGTCCGGACCTCTGGCAGTCTCTATGGGGGTGCCGCAGGGTTCAATTCTCGGGCTGATTCTCTTCTCTGTATACATCAATGATGTCGCTCTTGCTGCTGGTGATTCTTTGATCCACCTCTACGCAGACGACACCATTCTGTATACCTCTGGCCCTTCTTTTGCCACTGTGTTAACTAACCTCCAGATGAGCTTCAATGCCATACAACTCTCCTTCCGTGGCCTCCAACTGCTCTTAAATGCAAGTAAAACTAAATGCATGCTCTTCAACCGATCGCTGCCCGCACCCACCCGCCCGTCCAGCATCACTACTCTGGACGATTCTGACATAGAATATGTGGACAACTACAAATACCTAGGTGTCTGGTTAGACTGTAAACTCTCCTTCCAGACTCACATTAAACATCTCCAATCCAAAATTAAATCAAGAATTGGCTTCCTATTCCGCAACAAAGCATCCTTCACTCATGCTGCCAAACATACCCTCGTAAAACTGACTATCCTACCGATCATTGACTTCGGCGATGTCATTTACAAAATAGCCTCCAACACTCTACTCAATAAATTGGATGCAGTCTACCACAGTGCCATCTGTTTTGTCACCAAAGCCCCATATACTACCCACCACTGTGACCTGTACACTCTCGTTGGCTGGCCCTCGCTTCATACTCGTCGCCAAACCCACTAGCTCCAGGTCATCTACAAGTCTCTGCTAAGTAAATCCCCGCCTTATCTCAGCTCACTGGTCACCATAGCAGCACCATAGTAGCACACGCTCCAGCAGGTATATCTCACTGGTCACCCCCAAAGCCAATTCTTACTGTTCTCTGCTGCCAATGACTGGAACGAACTGCAAAAATCACTAAAGCTGGAGACTCTTACCTCCCTCACTAGCTTTAAGCACCAGCTGTCAGAGCAGCTCACAGATCACTGCACCTGTACATAGCTCATCTGTAAATAGCCCATCCAATCTACCTCATCCCCATACTGTATTTATTTATTTATCTTGCTCCTTTGCACCCCAGTATCTCTACTTGCACCTTCATCTTCTGCACATTCTACCATTCCAGTGTTTAATTGCTATATTGTAATTACTTCGCCACCACGGCCTATTTATTGCCTTACCTCTCTTATCCTACCTTATTTGCACATGCTGTATATAGATTTTTCTACTGTATTATTGATTGTATGTTTGTTTATTCCATGTGTAACTCTGCGTTGTATGTGTCGAACTGCTTTGCTTTAACTTGGCCAGTGTCACGCCCTGACCTTAGAGATCCTTTTATTTCTCTATTTGGTTAGGTCAGGGTGTGATTAGAGTGGGCATTCTAGTTTTTCGTTTTCTATGTTGGCCTGGTATGGTTCCCAATCAGAGGCAGCTGTCTATCGTTGTCTCTGATTGGGGATCATATTTAGGCAACTTTTTCCACCTGTTGTTTGTGGGATCTTTTTTTTGTGTAGTGCCTGTGAGCACTCCATTACTTCACGTTTCGTTTGTTTCTGTATTTGTTTTGGTGAGTTTCATTTATTAAAACGTGGAACTCTACGAACGCTGAGCCTTGGTCCATTTATTCCAACGATCATGACAGAAGATCCCACCACCCACGGACCAAGCAGCGTTCCCAGGAGGAGCAGGGATCCTGGGCCTGGGAGGAAAGCCAGGAGTGGAGGACATCCTGGACATGGGACGAAATAATGTCAGGAGACAAAAGCCTGCCATGGAAGCAGGCGGAAGCAGCGAAGGAGGGACAGCAACGACACCGGGGTTCGCGGCCACAACGTAGGCCCAAGAAGCAGCCTCAGACTTTTTTGGGGGGGCGTCGGCGACGCTGAGGGGTGAGTCAGAGACCATGGAGGAAGCGATGGATAGATTGAGAGAGAGTGAACGGAGGGGTGAGATAGAGACCTTCGGGGAGTGGTTGGCGAAATGTGAAGAGAGTGAAGCGGAAGAGCTGTTGGTTTGGCTGGAGAGGCAAGACAGTCGCCCTGGGGAGCGTGCTAGCCATCCGATGCCACCTGTGTCAGCTCCCCGTATTCATCCTGAGGAGCGTGTCATCTGTCCGGTACCATCTGTGCCGGCTCCACGCACCAGGTCTCCAGTGCGCCTCCACAGCCCAGTACGTCCTGTACCAGCTCTCTGCACTTGCTTTGAGGAGCGTGTTATCGTTCCGGTACAATGTGTGCCGGTTCTACGCACCGTGTCTCCAGTGCATCTCCACAGCCCAGTATGTCCTGTGCCAGCTCCCCGCACTTGCCGTGCGAAGGTTGTCATCTGTCCAGGACACGTTGTGCCAGCTCTACGCTCCAGACCTCCAGTGCGCCTCCACAGCCCAGTACATCCTGTGCCGGCTCCACGCATCAGGCCTCCTGTGCGTCTCCCCAGCCCGGTACGTCCTGTGCCAGCTCCACGCACCAGGGCTCCTGTGCGTCTCCCCAGCCCGGTACGTCCTGTGCCGGCTCCACGCACCCGGCCTCCAGTGCATCTCCCCAGGCCGGTACGCCCTGTGCCAGCTCCACGCACAAGGCCTCCTGTGCGTCTCCCCAGCCCGGTACGTCCTGTGCCAGCACCACGCACCAGGCCTCCAGCGACGGTCTGCAATCCAGGGCCTCCAGCGACGGTCTGCGGTCCAGAGCCTCCAGCGACGGTCTGCGGTCCAGAGCCTCCAGCGACGGTCTGCTGTCCAGAGCCTCCAGCGACAGTCTGCGGTCCAGAGCCTCCAGTGACAGTCTGCAGTCCAGAGCCGCCAGCGACGGTTCCCAATCCGGAGCCTCCAGCGACGGTTCCCAATTCGGAGCCTCCAGCGACTGTTCCCAGTCCGGAGCCTCCAGTGACTGTTCCCAGTCCGGAGCCTCCAGCGACGGTTCCCAGTCCGGAGCCTCCAGTGATGATCTATGGGCCAAAGCCTCCAGTGATCCATGGCCCGGAGCCTCCAGTGATGATCCATGGCCCGGAGCCTCCAGTGATGATTCATGGCCCGAAGCCTCCAGTGATGATCCATGGCCTGAAGCCTCCAGTGATGATCCATGGCCCGGAGCCTCCAGTGATGATCCATGGCCCGAAGCTTCCAGTGATGATCCATGGCCCGAAGCCTCCAGTGATGATCCATGGCCCGAAGCCTCCAGTCATCATCCATGGCCCGGAGCCTCCAGTGATGATCCATGGCCCGGAGCCTCCAGTGATGATCCATGGCCCGGAGCCTCCAGTGATGATCCATGGCCCGGAGCCTCCAGTGATGATCCATGGCCCGAAGCCTCCAGTGATGATCCATGGCCCGGAGCCTCCAGTGATGATCCATGGCCCGAAACCTCCAGTGATGATCCATGGCCCGAAGCCTCCAGTGATGATCCATGGTGTTTTGCGGGTACTACTTAATAAAGCTGCCAGTTGAGGACTTCTGAGGCATCTGTTTCTCAAACTAGACCTCTTGCTCAGTTGTGCACCGGGGCCTCCCACTCCTCTTTCTATTCTGGTCAGAGACAGTTTGCGCTGAAGGGAGTAGTACAATGTCTCCACTGTATTTCTGATCAATTTGATGTTATGTTAATGGACAAAATGTTTTCTTTCAAAAACAAGGACATTTCTAATTTTTTACTTTTTAACGGTATTGTATGTATATATATATATATATATATATATATATATATACAGTTGAAGTCGAAAGTTTACATAGACCGTAGCCAAATACATTCAAACTCAGTGTTTCACAATTCCTAACATTTAATCCTAGTAAAAATCCCCTGTCTTAGGTCAGTTAGGATCACCACTTTATTTTAAGAATGTGAAATGTCAGAATAATAGTAGAGAGAATGATTTATTTCATCACAATCCAAGTGGGTCAGAAGTGTCACATTCCTGACCTGTTTTCCTTTTTCTTGTATTTATTTAGTTGGTCAGGGCGTGAGTTGGGTGGGTTTGTCTATGTTTGATTTTCTATGTTGGGATGTTTGTGTTCGGCGGGGTATGATTCTCAATCAGAGACAGCTGTCAATCGTTGTCCCTGATTGAGAATCATACTTAGGCAGCCTGGGTTTCACGTGTGTTTTGTGGGTGTTTGTATCTCGTGTCAGTGTTCGTGCCACACGGGACTGTTTTCGGTTTGGTTACGTTTGTTGTTTTGTGTCTTGAAGTGTTCTGTTTTACTTTCATTAAATAATGAACACTAACCACTCTGCGTGTTGGTCCGATCCATGCTCCTCCTCGTCTGAGGAGGAGAACGACTATGACAGCCGTAACAAGAAGTTTACATACACTCAATTAGTATTTGGTAGCATTGCCTTTAAATTGTTTAACTTGGGTCAAACGTTTCAGGTAGCCTTCCACAAGCTTCCCACAATAAGTTGTGTGAATTTTGGCCTATTCCTCCTGACAGAGCTGGTGTAACTGAGTCAGGTTTGTAGGCCTCTTGCTCGCACATGCTTTTTCAGTTCTGCCCACACATTTTCTATAGGATTGAGGTCAGGGCTTTGTGATGGCCACTCCAATGCCTTGACTTTGTTGTCCTTAAGCCATTTTGCCACAACTTTGGAAGTATGCTTGGTGTCATTGTCCATTTGGAAGACCCATTTGCGACAAAGTTTTAACTTCCTGACTGATGTCTTGAGATGTTGCTTCAATATATCCACATAATTGTCTTTCCTCATGATGCCATCTATTTTGTGAAGTGCACCAGTCCCTCCTGCAGCAAAGCACCCCCACAACATGATGCTGCCACCCCCGTGCTTCACGGTTGGGATGGTGTTCTTCGGCTTGCAAGCCTCCCCCTATTTCCTCTAAACATAATGATGGTCATTATGGCCAAACAGTTCTATTTTTGTTTCATCAGACCAGAGTACATTTCTCCAAAAAGTACGATCTTTGTCTCCATGTGCACTTGCAGGCCGTAGTCTGGCTTTTTGATGGCGGTTTTTGAGCAGTATACGCTTCTTCCTTGCTGAGCGGCCTTTCAGATTATCTCGATATAGGACTCGTTTTACTGTGGAAATAGATACTTTTGTACCTGTTTCCTCCAGCATCTTCACAAGGTCCTTTGCTGCTGTTCTGGGATTGATTTGCACTTTTCACACCAAAGTACGTTCATCTCTAGGAAACAGAACAGGTCTCCTTGAGTGGTATGACGACTTCGTGGTCCCATGGTGTTTATACTTGTGTACTATTGTTTGTACAGATAAACATGGTACCTTCAGGCATTTTGAAATTGTTCCCAAGGATGAACCAGACTTGTGGAGGTCTACAATTATTTTTCTGAGTTCTTGGCTTATTTCTTTTTATTTTACCATGATGTCAAGAAAAGAGGCACTGAGTTTGAAGGTAGGCCTTGAAATACATCCACAGGTACATCCAAAAATTACTTGTCATGCACAAAGTAGATGTCCTAACCGACTTGCCAAAACTATAGTTTGTTAACAAGAAATTTGTGGAGTGGTTGAAAAACAAGTTTTAATGACTCCAATCTAAGTGTATGTAAACTTCTGACTTCAACTGTATATATATATATAGATATACATATTTTTCACACCAGATATAAACATACGAATAATAACTTACAGATGATCACAAACAACGACTACACCTCATCTGCTCAGACCCACATGCTCACACTTCCATCCCAAGTGCCTGAATTATTGTTTGCCTCATGGTCTTAAATTGTACCAATTTGTTTTTCCCGGTCGCCCATGCTATTTCAATAATAAATCAATACATTTTTCCATTGTGTTAATGATGGCGCATTGAATGATTTTCTAGTTTTTAGTATACGTTTTTTCAAGATGAGTGATGAGAAGAGAATCATCCTGTCACGCCCTGACCTTAGAGATCCTTTTTATGTCTCTATTTTGGTTGGTCAGGGCGTGAGTTGGGGTGGGCATTCTATGTTTTGTTCGGTGTGTTGTATTTCTATGTGTTTGGCCTGGTATGGTTCCCAATCAGAGGCAGCTGTCAATCGTTGTCTCTGATTGAGAACCATACTTAGGTAGCCTGTTCCCACCTGTGCTTGTGGGTAGTTGTTTTCTGTTTTGTGTATTGCACCTTGTAGAACTGTTCATTTGTCGTTTTGTTGTTTTGTTCAAGTGTTTCGTATTTATTAAAAGTAATATGGACACTTACCACGCTGCACCTTGGTCCTCTTCTCCTTCTCCCGACGACGTTCGTTACACATCCAGCCCATTGGGTATCTGACTACACTCCTATATGCCATTTCTATATGAAAACTACTTATAAGATGCATACATTTCGGTGTTCCTTACTTACTTCACTCGCGCTAAAGAGGGAGGCTCGCTTGGCTGGTGCTTGCAAATGCTCAGATCAAATACTCAGCTGGAACGCCGATTAAAGTGTTTACATTTTTAATAATTAAAAACATTGCTCAGAAAACCAGGTGTTTTAATCGGCGTATGCTTACTTAAATTTTGCGCCGATTACGATAAGCAGAGCAAGGTGTTTACATGACTATTGCATAATCTGCCTACTGCCATAATCAGTTTACCATTGAATTATTAGTGCGGATGTCAACTTACTTACTGATGAGGGAAGAAGTGTCTTTTGTACTTCAGCAAATCAGAGAGTACAGCTGTGGAGCAGCCGGATCACCCGCAAGATGCCAGCATGTTGAATCCAACAAGCATCTCGACCACAGTTGTTCAGAAATATAGCTTCCTCACATTAAATATTGTTTCTGAGGTCACTGTCCAGCCAGAAGGTCAACCTGGCAGGGTGTTAAGTGCCCTGTGTGAGCTGTGGAAATAGCTAGAAGAGGTAAAGGGGGGCATGTTTACAGAGTCACCTCTCCAGTTCTGGCAGGCAAGGATGGCTGTTAATCCAAAACTGTGCCCTAAGGCACTGGATCTGGTTTCTGCCCCTGCATCCCTAACGTTTGTGGAGAGAATATTCAGCCTATCATTAGGCTTGAGAAACCAAACAACTGCCTCTCTGGAACACAGAGTCTTCTTGAAGATAAACCGAAACCGATAAACCGTGTTTTTCAGAAGTACACACACACACAAACTGGCTTGCTGTGAACTGATAGATTTGTGAAGAAGTGTTGTATTGCTTATGTTTTTGCTGTTGTTACAGCTGTTTTTATTAAGCCTATTTGAAGGGGTTAGTCAGTGATACATGTTTAATATCGCATAAACATAACACGTCAAATGTGCCAGGACTTCATGTTCTGTTTTTTCTTATCTCTTGCTTTCAGATAAAGGTAAAGGTTCTTGATTCTTCTTACATATACTACTAAAGTAAAAAAAAAAAAAAAAAGACAACATTGGATTGGTGTTAACATGGGCAAGAGAGTTTCCTTACACAATATTTATTGCACTAGTCTAGGCGCGTATTCTTTTTTAAAATCATTGTCACATTAGGATTGTTTTATAATTTAAACCTAACCAAACCTATGTCCTGGCCATGGAATTGTATGGAGTCCCCTAGTGGCCAAAAGCCTGTGTTAATATGGGCAGTGGCATTGAGAACTTTCGACATTTTGGTTAGTCAACTGGGCGGGACTTCCAACTTGATTTGCTGATCTTCCTGATGTCCCAGTTGGCATGCCCTAATGACCTGGTTGGACTCGTGAATTCCAGGAACTTTCAATAAATTCCCTGGTTTTCCAGAAATCCTGGTTGGATGCTTTTTGATTTCCTGCTTATTCCCTCCTGATTCTGGGAATCCTCCAACTGCGATTTTATTGAAAGTTCCCAGAATTTTGCAACCCTTGTTATGTCTATCAAAGTCTATGGTCCTGGACATCACCTTATGTATTACTGCCCCCCAGTGGCAACAAGTTACATCCCCCACCCCCCCCAAAAAAACAGAAATGGCTGTTAGCCTCCCATGCACACATTCTGTCCCTAACACCCACACTAAAGCTGAAACTAAATAATATAAAAACGAAATAGAAATGCTTCTATCAAACTAAAAGTAAATAAAAACTAGTAAATCAAGTATGAAAACTAACTGAAACTAAACTGATTTTAAAATAAAAATATGAAATCGAATAAAAACTAAAAACAAATATTTAACCACAAAACTATAATAACCCTGGTGTGTGTGCTTACTAGTGTGTGTGAGTGTGCATGCCATTGTGTGTGTGTGTGTGTACGGAGGGTAATGCTAATCTAATTATTTACTGCTACTGATGGAGCTGCAGCTACCTCACTACTTGGACATGAGAGCTGTGGAGTGGGCACGCTTTGGGACAGGGCCAAGACGGGGACAATGGGGCATCTCTTAAGTCAGCAGTGGGCCAGTGGTGAATGGGGGTCAGGATGGTTTCCAGCCCAGCATAGTCAGGGGTTTGTCTTAAATGGCACACTACTTCCTTAACATAAGAGATCGCGCTCCAGCTATTGTTAACAAAGAGACACACCTCTTCCCCTCTCAGCTTACCCGAGGCTACGATCCGATCTTGATGATGCATGGAAAAGTCAGCGAGGTGTATATTATCAATGTCCTTGTTCACCCACGGCTCCCAGAAACATAGGCTATTTAAGTTCTTCAAGTCTTGTTGATAGGATATTCTCGAAAGGAGCTCGTCCAGTTTGTTCTCTAGTGATTTTACGTTCTCCAACAAAACAGAGGGCAATGGCGGTCTAGATGCTCGACCGACGCAGTGTAATCATGACGCCGCCTCGCTTGTCATTCTTTTGCCACCGCTTCCTCTTTCGAATCCTCTTTCTCTTTAGGCCCAGGTGGGGAAGGTAGGCAACATTACCTCCTCGACACTGATTCTCAAGACGGGGGCCCACAAGGGTGTGTCCTCTGTCCCCTCATATATTCTCTGTATACCCATAACTGCGTGGCCTCACACAGTTCCAACTCCATCATCAAGTTCGCTGTCAACACAACAGTCGCAAGCCTGATTACCAACAATGACGAGACAGACTACAGGGAAGAAGTAGGCACTCTGACGGAGTGATGGCAGGTAAACAACCTCTCCTTCAACGTTAGAAAAACAAAGGAGCTGATTGTGGTCTTTCTGAGGAAACAGGCTGGACACACCCCCATCTACGGTGCTGCCGTCAAAACAGTCAATAACTTCAAATTCCTCGGCATACACATCTCAGATAAGTGCAGCCGAACCCACCATTGGTTGCACGCTGCATGCCCTACAGGACACCTACAACACTAGGTGTCGGAGGAAGGGCAAGAAGATCATCAGTGACCCCAGCCACCAAAGACATGCCCTGTTCTCCCTAATTCAATCACTCAGATGCTTTGAAAGGCTGGTCATGGCTCACATCAACAACATCATCCCAGACACCCTGGACCAACTCCCATTCGCATACTGCCCCAACAGATCCACGGATGACGGAATCTCTATTGCTTTCCACACTGTCTTCCCCCACCTGGACAAGAGGAACACCTATGTGAGAATACTGTTCATTGACTACAGCTCAGCGTTCAACACCATAGCGCCAGCAAGACAAAGGAGCTGATCAGGGACTACAGGAAATGGAGGGCCGAGAATGCCCCCATCCACATTGACGGGGCTGTAGTGGAGCTGGTCGAGAGCTTCAAGTTCTTCGGTGTCCATATCACTATAAGGAATTAACATGGACCACAGGAGGCTGAAAAGATTTGGCATGGGCTCGCAGATCCTCAAAAAGTTCTACATCTGCACTATTGAGAGCATATTGACTGGCTGCATCACCGCTTGGTATGGCAACTGCTTTGTATCCGACCGCAAGGCGCTACAGAGGGTAAACGTATGGCCCAGCACATCACTGGGGTCGAGCTCCTTGCCTTCCAGAACCTCTATGCCAGGCAGTGTCAGAGGAATGCCCTAAAAATGGTCAAAGACACCAGCCACCAAAGTCATAGACTGTTCTCTCTGCTACCGCACGGCAGGCGGTACCGATGCACTAAGTCTGGACCCAATAGGACCCTGAACAGCTTCTACCCCCAAGCAATAAACCTACTAAATAGTTAACCAAATAGCTACCCGGACTATCTGCATTGACCCTCTTTGCACTAACTCTTTTGACTCATCACAGACGCGGTTGCTACTGTTTAATATTTATCCCGTTGCCTAATCAATTTACCCCTACCTACAAGTACATACAGTTGAAGTCGAAAGTTTACATAGACCGTAGCCAAATACATTCAAACTCAGTGTTTCACAATTCCTAACATTTAATCCTAGTAAAAATCCCCTGTCTTAGGTCAGTTAGGATCACCACTTTATTTTAAGAATGTGAAATGTCAGAATAATAGTAGAGAGAATGATTTATTTCAGCTTATTTCTTTCATCACAATCCAAGTGGGTCAGAAGTTTACATACACTCAATTAGTATTTGGTAGCATTGCCTTTAAATTGTTTAACTTGGGTCAAACGTTTCAGGTAGCCTTCCACAAGCTTCCCACAATAAGTTGTATGAATTTTGGCCTATTCCTCCTGACAGAGCTGGTCAGGTTTGAGTCAACCTGAGTCAGGTTTGTAGGCCTCTTGCTCGCACATGCTTTTTCAGTTCTGCCCACAAATTTTCTATAGGTTTGAGGTCAGGGCTTTGTGATGGCCACTCCAATGCCTTGACTTTGTTGTGCTTAAGCCATTTTGCCACAACTTTGGAAGTATGCTTGGTGTCATTGTCCATTTGGAAGACCCATTTGCGACAAAGTTTTAACTTCCTGACTGATGTCTTGAGATGTTGCTTCAATATATCCACATAATTGTCTTTCCTCATGATGCCATCTATTTTGTGAAGTGCACCAATCCCTCCTGCAGCAAAGCACCCCCACAACATGATGCTGCCACCCCCGTGCTTCACGGTTGGGATGGTGTACTTGTGTACTATTGTTTGTATAGATAAACATGGTACCTTCAGGCATTTTGAAATTGTTCCCAAGGATGAACCAGACTTGTGTAGGTCTACAATTTTTTTTCTGAGTTCTTGGCTTATTTCTCTTTATTTTCACATGATGTCAAGAAAAGAGGCACTGAGTTTGAAGGTAGGCCTTGAAATACATCCACAGGTACACCTCCAATTGACTCAAATTATGTCAATTAGCCTATCAGAAGCTTCTAAAGCCATGACATCATTTTCTAGAATTTTCCAAACTGTTTAAAGGCACAGTCAATTTACTGTATGTAAACTTCTGACCCACTGTAATTGTGATACAGTGAATTATAAGTGAAATAATCTGTCTGTGAACAATTGTTGGAAAAATGACTTGTGTCATGCATAAAGTAGATGTCCTAACCGCCTTGCCAAAACTATAGTTTGTTAACAAGAAATTTGTGGAGTGGTTGAAAAACAAGTTTTAATGACTCCAACCTAAGTGTATGTAAACTTCCAACTTCAACTGTATCTACCTCAATTACCTCGTACCCCTGCACATCGGTACTGGTACACCGTGTATATAGCCAAGTGATCTTTACTCATTGTGTATTTATTCCTCATGATATTATTTTTCTATATTTTCCTCTCTCGTAAGTAAGCATTTTACCTGTTGTTACAAAGCATGTAACAAATAAAACTAGATTTGGAATAGGTTGTCATTTGGGGTGCAGCCAGGATGTGTTTGTTTGACCGTCTCGTACTGTACAGTCACAGTGCCATGGAATGCCACTGGCATGATGGCATCTCTAGTATTAAGCACTCTTAAATGGTGATGGATGAAAATGGTGCACTTTCACCGTGTAATTTTATTACGGTGCTTATTATGTATCTGCATTAGATAAGAGCCCAAGCATTCAATGTTATATTTTACTAAAACGTCACCATATTTTGCAAAGTTATTGAATCAACAAAGCATTATATTAATCCATTTTAGCAACTTTACTGTGGAAAAATAGTAACATACTGTAACGCAGCCTATTTCAAAAGCTCCTACACTTTTTGTCATCACGCCTCAAAAATACACATTCTTCACATGCATCTGGAAATCAATCAGCGATAAACAGACAAATGATATGAAATATAAAATGGCAGCCGCCAGTCAGATAATATGAATGTGCTGCCTGTATGTGCTCTAGATTCCACCCAACAAAACCCTGACCTTTGTAGAATCATTATAATACCTTCTAATCTGAATAGTTGCTGTGGATATGGCCTTCCTTTTCCTGCTTGGTGGAAAGGGTACGCAGGACGATAATGGAACCATTTCAAGGGCTTCCTGCCTCTCTCTCTGCCTGCATGTGGGAATTTATGCCCGTCGGGAATGAAATTGACACAATATTTGAGTGTCACCCAGCATCATTATCATGTACATTTCAAAATGTACAGATAAGAGAGAGCATTTGAATATGCCTTTTTTCTCACTAGACCAATAGTAGTGTGTTGGTGTCATCATGCGTTCAGCATGCAAACATTATGTTTTAAAGCTAAAGAGGCTGTTGTATGTAGTGACTACAGTCATGGCTATACTCCAGGCCATCATTGTAAGTAAGAATTTGTTCTTAATTAACCTGCCTGGAAAAATAAAGGTCAAATAAATACAATTAAATAAATAGTGTGTTGTTAAGAAAAAGGGGGAGAAGCTGTGATATGTTTTGCTGCATAAACCTACTATGAATTATTAACTTTCAAATTATCCATTAATTTGTATTGATCAACACAAGTATTTGGGGATAGAAACGTAGCCTACATCTTGTGGCCATTGAAAACGATCATTGACACACTCCTTAAAATATTTTATCCCCGTGAAACGGACAACATTTCAGGAGCCAGATCCAATTTCGTAATTATAATAACGTCCTGACACCTTGGAATCAGATAGCCAATGCCCCTCTCTCTCTGTATTGCTTTCAGTTTTGACACATAGCCTACCCCGGAGAAAAATAAAGAATATCCTTTGTGCAACAGTGACATCTTTTGGTTAAAAATATCCCTGCTTGGAGTTGTAGAGGATGTGTGAGGTCCAGGTCAACAAATCAGCAACATATTCTGTATTAGGCTACTACTGTACGCTTTTATTGAAAAACCAAATCTCTGATTTAGGCTACTACTGTACGCTTTTATTGACAAACCAAATCTCTGATTTAAAGATAAATAACTTATCTTAGAGAAACAATAAACACCAACGCATCCAGTAGCCTAAGACTTTAAAATAAAAATGCTACCTGTATAATAATTGCAATGTACTTTCTATAGTAGCAATATTGTAATATTGTAATATCTATTCCAGCCTCATCTCGGGTAACGCAGGACTCAAATGTCGCGTGATTGTTCAACTGCTTTTTATGTTTAGGTATTCTGCCCACGGTTTCCGCGAGCTACCACAGCCACAAAGTCAAAATTGCCTATATCGTAAAAATGTATGAAAACAAAAATGAGTTTTGGGGTTATAATTTAAAGTTAGGGTTAGGTATAAGGTTAGCAGTGGGGTTAGGGTTAAAGTCACATTTTAAGAAAATACATTATAGAAATAGGCGGGGTTCATGACTTGGCTGTGGTAATTAGTCTCTGCCCACGAAAAAACCTGCCATAAAAGACTATAGAAGTAAATCCATGGCTATTCAAATTAATGCTAGTCCTTCATCCTTCACACAGGTCACAGTCATCACATGTAGTCATACTCTCCTACCATGGACATCAAAGGCTACATTTTGTTGCTTCTTCTATTCATAACAGTGACACGTAGCTATGTCATATAACATTGATGTCACATACTTTTACAGATATTATCTGAGATGTCAGATATCCATATCCTGACCTATCCAATTCAACTCATCCGTGGCCAACCCTCTCCTTTCCAGTGGTACTTCCGTTTCTGCGCAGTAAATTGAATTCACTCAAATTCTGAAATTATACTGAGTTTCAGCAGCAGCGACTGCTGATGATGTCCCCGTAGCCTACATTGTCTGTGTAAATCTGGGCAGCTATGAGTAGAACTATCGACGCTGTTGTGTCCCCCACCCAAACAAATACAATACCTGCCGACATCTCCGGACAGATGTTAGATCTAGACGAGGACGACGATTTAGAAGTTTTCAGCAAGGTAAAAACAACACTAGCCTACTATTGTGGAACGTACAGGGAAGTTTAGAAACTGAGTTGGCGCAGGGGGTTGAATGCGATATTTCTGTGCTACGTGGATAGCCTACATTTGACACTCAGTGGTGAGTTAATCGTTCAGGGAAGGTTGTATTGCTTTTGTAAATCCAATGAAGTTTAGGCAGGAAAGTGAATTGTTAGGGTACTTTCCACTTGAATAGTCAAATGTATCTCTTACCAGTTTAAATCACTGTATTTTACGTAGTCTACATCAATGCACCCCGACTGCATCTTAAAAGTATATTTTATATCAGACATTGGCTCGAAACAGTATTACCCTTTTGAATTCTCTGCTGATGTTAGTTATGTTTTTGTCAGTTTCAAAGGTCACTCGATCAGGCGCTGTCATGCAAATATCATTAGGACTAATGCCGCGTTCAAAAACCTATGAACTCGTAATAATACGAGGTCAAATCATGACGTGTGATCTTTAGCTCGGAAAGTCGGAACTCTAAAAGAGGCCCGAGTTCCCGAGTTGGATCACCGTTGAAATACATTTTTCTCAGGCGGAACTTTCCCCCCCCCCTCCAGTTCCCAGTTGTTTTCAACGCAATGAAGTCGGAAGTCAGAGATTTCCAAGTTCCCAGTTGTTTTGAACACTGCATACTTTATCTTGTTGCCATACACAGAGGCGTCATGCACATAAGGGGAACGTGCCCCCTTAGATTAGTCCTGCACTTAAAAAAAAAAAAATGTTTGTTTCTCTGATACTACTAGCCACCTAGCAATTTTATGAAGTTGTCTTTAGCTAGCCCAGTAAGGTTCACAATCTCCCAAAGTTGTAACTAGCTACCATTTCAGGCAATCATTGAAGTTAGAGTAGCTCACTTTTCTATCTTAGATGGCATGCCAATTACTAAATGTTAGTGCTGAACGATTAACTGAATGTTGGTTCTTTTTTTAAACAACTAATTGACCAAAGTTCAATTATTTGGAATTATTTACTTTAGTTTTTTTGTGAACTCAATTTGCACATTGCGCTGCAGTTTCTCCAAAGCTATATCAGATCAAGCCCAAACTGTCCGAACTTGAAGGGTGTTGTAGTTTCCAACTGCCCGAAGTTCTATATAGTTTAGTGCAGAAAATCTGGTAATTAACTACAAAGACCATAATCCATGCGTGCCTATTTGTCCGGTCTATTTATTTTACACCTATGTAAAAGACTGAAGAATGCCTGATCAAGAAGTATAGAAAGTGGTTGCTTCGCGATGTATCTCTACCTGAAAATACATGATCGAAGTGATTGATAAATCGTATTCAGCAGTCCTAAAAGTATGCCTTATTTACTTTGAAGAACTAATAAAATAGTGATTTTTATCAGACAGAATAGGCAGCAGCTCTATAGCGATGAGATGATGACTTGGAATTAAATAAGTCATTAAAAAAAATAGTAATATACACAACAACCTGAAATATTTTATTAAAGTAATGTGAATAAATTATGGTTTATAAGTGATACACAGTAATGGGCAGTCACTACCATCATGGGACTTTTATTAATTGTTTTATTCTGTGTTACAGCATTCAACCTTCATAATGCTGCATAGTGCATTTAATGTTAAAAAAGTTATTATTTTGTAATAATAGAACTGAAACCGAACCAACCTTTTGAACTCCCAAGTGGCGCAGCAGTCTAATGCACTGCATCTCTTTGCTAGAGGTGTCACTACAGACCCTGGTTCGATTCCAGGCTGTATCATAACCTGTCGTAATTGGGAGTCCCATAGGGCAGCGCACAATTGGCACAGTGTTCTCCGTGTTAGGGTTTGGCTGGTGTAGGCAGTCATCAATTTGTTCTTAACTGACTTCAGTGGTTTGGTTTTGGCAGAACAAATTGATAAGGGAACACTCATTTGGGGCGGCAGGTAGCCTAGTGGTAAGAGCGTTGGGCCAGTAACCGAAAGGTTGCTGGATCGAATCCCTGAGCTGACAAGGTAAAAATCTGTGATTCTGCCCCGGAACAAGGCAGTTAACCCACTGTTCCCCGGTAGGCTGTCATTGTAAATAAGAATTTGTTCTTAACTGACTTGCCTAGTTAAATAAAGGTTACTTTTTTTTTTTACCTCAGCGATTACCCAGATTTTAGCAAAAATGCAGAGAAGCATATTTTGTTTCTTAAAAAAAGAACCACCAGTCAGAGAGCTCAAGAGGTATGCTTAGATGTGCAGAAAAGTAAAAAAAAAAAAATCGAATTAAGCATAATGATTATGACTGTATATTGCAGGAAAAGGGTGTTTCAGGTGTTTGAAAAAAGCAAAATTCTCCAATTTACAGACGTGGGCCTAGACTAGAGGTCGACCGATTATGATTTTTCAACGCCGATACCGATTATTGGAGGACCAAAAAAAACTGAGATTAAATCGGCCAATTTTAAAAAATATATATATTTGTAATAATGACAATTACAACAACACTGAATTAACACTTATTTTAACTTAAAATAATACATCAATAAAATACATTTTGTCTAAAATAAATAATGAAACATGTTCAATTTGGTTTAAATAATGCAAAAACAAAGTGTTAGAGAAGAAAGTAAAAGTGCAATATGTGCCATGTAAAAAAGCTAACGTTTAAGTTACTTGCTCAGAACATGAGAACGTATGAAAGCTGGTGGTTCCTTTTTAACATGAGTCTTCAATATTCCCAGGTAAGAAGTTTTAGGTTGTAGTTATTATAGGACTATTTCTCTCTCTACCATTTGTATTTCATATTTTAGAACATCCAATAGTCAAATAGGTACTTTAGTATTGCCAGCCTAATCTCGGGAGTTGATAGGCTTGAAGTCATAAACAGCGCAATGCTTGAAGCACAGCGAAGAGCTGCTGGCAAATGCACGAAAGTGCTGTTTGAATGAATGCTTACGAGCCTGCTGCTGCCTACCACCGCTCAGTCAGACTGCTCTATCAAATCATAGACTTAATTATAATATAATAACACACAGAAATACGAGCCTTAGGTCGTAATATGGTCAAATCCGGAAACAATCAGTTTGAAAACAAAATGTTTATTCTTTCAGTGAAATACGGAACCGTTCCATATTTTATCTAACGGGTGGCATCCATAAATCTAACTATTGCTGTTACATTGCACAACCTTCAATGTTATGTCATAATTATGTAAAATTCTGGCAAATGAATTACGGTCTTTGTTAGGAAGAAATGGTCTTCACACAGTTCACAACGAGCCAGGCGGCCCAAACTGCTGCATATACCCTGACTCTGCTTGCACAGAACGCAAGAAAAGTGACAATTTCCCTAGTTAAAAGAAATTCATGTTAGCAGGCAATATTAACTAAATATGCAGGTTTAAAAATATATACTTGTGTATTGATTTTAAGAAAGGCATTGATGTTTATGGTTAGGTACACAGTGCTTTTTTCACTAATGTTTGTTAAATCACCCGTTTGGCGAAGTAGGCTGTGATTCAATGACAAATTAACAGGCACCGCATTGATTATATGCAACGCAGGACAAGCTAGATAAACTAGTAATATCATCAACCATGTGTAGTTAACTAGTGATTATGTGAACATTGATTGTTTTTTTATAAGATAAGTTTAATGCTAGCTAGCACCTTACCTTGGCTCCTTGCTGCACTCGCATAACAGGTAGTCAGCCTGCCATGCAGTCTCCTCGTGGAGCGCAATGTAATCGGCCATAATCGGTGTCCAAAAATGCTGATTACCGATTGTTATGAAAACTTGAAATCGGCCCTAATTGGCCATTCCAATTAATTGGTCGACCTCTAGCCTAGACTCCCTCCGGATCACCCCCCCAGTTATCCTCACTTTTGTGCCCCCTCAGATTGTTGGGCTGCATGATGCCCCTGTTGTCTAATGTAGCAATATTTTTGATACTCTTGTCACATTTTGTTGCCAAATCTGACTGTTGCATGATCATTGCTGGATGAAAGTTGTGGCTGCCAAGATCACACAACTAAGTTAACAGGGTTTTTGAAGTTCATCTGTCAGACTAGCAGAAGAATCAGACACATTTTGCAATGAACTTTCTGCCTTGCAGCAAGAAAGCCACTCATGGTGCCAACTAAGAAATTCCATGAGGCGACAGGGAATCAAATCAAGTGCATATTTGATCTAAATCGAATTAATGTTTATTTGTAGCTTATTCTTTTTGGAACATCACAGAGAAAGCAGTTAAGAATTACATCGTTGTTGTTTCAGCTTGTGCTGTCCCCATTGTTCTGCAGTGCGCATCGCAGCCAGGGGAGTAGCCTAGGCAGCAGGCTATGCATTCTGCTGACCACAGTAGCCTCTCAGTTCAGTGTTATTACAGGAAGTGTCATGAAAGGACAATGATAAAAGCGTGTCGTGCTGCTGCCTGTGAACAATGGCACATCAGTTCAAGTCCGCTGAAACGTTTGCATGTTGTACATGGCCTGTCCATGATTTGAATATGACAGCGACATTACCACTGGTTGTTGACCTCGGATTGTGGAAAGACAAAGCATTTGCAAATGATGCCATATTTCTTGACAAAGTTCAAGGACCATTAAATAAAACTGACAGTTGAAAGTTCCTTATCAGACATCACAAACAAACTCGGTAGGATAGTCTACAGGTAGGTAGGACTGTTAGCCATTTTATAGGATCTGAGGACATCAGATGATAAATGCATTAAACTTACCTGACCCATCAATGTGATGAATGCACAAATTGTCACAAATTATATGCTTACTTGTCCCGGACCTGATGTTTTGACCCCTCTCTCTCTTCCGCTTTCTGACCTGCTGTCTCGACCTGTGAATTGTCGGCTATGAAAAGCCAACTGACATTTACTCCTGAGGTGCTGACCTGTTGCACTCTGTATAAACACCATGAATATTATTTGACCCTGCTGGTCATCTATGAACGTTTGAACATCTTGAGGAACGATCTGGCCTAAATGGCCATGTACTCTAATCTCCACCCGCCACTGCCAGAAGAGGACTGGCCACCCCTCAGCCTAGCTCCTGTCTGGGTTTCTCTCTAGGTTCCTGCCTTTCTAGGGAGTTTTTCCCAGCCACTGTGCTTCTACATCTGCATTGCTTACTCTTAGGGGTTTTAGGGTTTCTGTATAAGCACTTTGTGACAACTATTGATGTGAAAAGGGCTTTATAAAATACATTGAGAATGGTTGACCAAGCAGGCAATGAGAGAACTGAGTAGGGTGATAAGGGTTTTATTTTCTACTGAGTAAGAGAAATAAACAAAACAGTGCATAAAGAGGGTACTTAAAGGTCTATAAATGAATTAAAGTAAAACTGTTCGAACACCTCAAATCAAAGTTTGTCACGTGCGCCGAATACAACAGGTGTAGAACTTAGTGAAATGCTTACTTACAGGCTCTAACCAATAGTGCAAAAAAGGTATTAGGTGAACAATAAGTAAAGAAGTAAAAAGACAGTGAAAAACAGTAGCAAGGCTATATACAGTAGCGAGGCTATAAAAGTAGCGAGGCTACTTACAGACATCGGTTAGTCAGGCTGATTGAGGTAGTATGTACATGTAGATATGTTTAAAGTGACTATGCATATAAGATGAACAGAGGGTAGCAGTAGCGTAAAGAGGGGGTGGTGGGTGGCGGGACACAATGCAGATAGCCCGGTTAGCCAATGTGTGGGAGCACTGGTTGGTCGGGCCAATTGAGGTAGTCTGTACATAATGAATGTGTAGTTAAAGTGACTATGTATATATGATAAACAGAGTAGCAGCTGCATAAGAGGGGTTGGGGGGGGCACACAATGCAAATGGTACGGGTAGGCATTTGATTACCTGTTCAGGAGTCTTATGGCTTGGGGGTAAAAACTGTTGAGAAGGCTTTGTCCTAGACTTGGCACTCCGGTACTGCTTGCTGTGTGGTAGTAGAGAGAACAGTCTGACTGGGGTGGCTGGGGTCTTTGACAATTTTTATGGCCTTCCTCTGACACCGCCTGGTGTAGGTTTAAAACAAACTAGAATGGTCCAAAGAGGGCACGACAAAGCCTATTCCCTCTAAGGAAACTAAAGATGGCAGGCAGCAGGTCCTGGATGGCAGGCAGCTTAGCCCCAGTGATGTACTGGGCTGTGCGCACTACCCTCTGTAGTGCCTTGCGGTCGGAGGCCGAGCAATTGCCGTACCACGCAGTGATGCAACCAGTCAGGATGCTCTCGATGTTGCAGCTGCAACAACCTTTTGAGGATCTCAGGACCCATGCCAAATCTTTAGTTTCCTGAGAGGGAATAGGCTTTGTCGTGCCCTCTTTGGACCATTCTAGTTTGTTGGTGATGTGGACACCAAGGAACTTGAAGCTCTCAACCTGCTCCACTACAGCCCTGTCGATGAGAATGGGGGCGTGCTCGGTCCTCCTTTTCCTGTAGTCCACAATCATCTCCTTAGTCTTGGTTATGTTGAGGGATAGGTTGTTATTCTGGCACCACCCGGCCAGCTCTCTGACCTCCTCCCTATAGGCTGTCTCGTCGTCGTCGGCCTACCACTGTTGTGTCGTCTGCAAACTTAATGATGGTGTTGGAGTCGTCCCTGGCCATGCAGTTATGGGTGAACAGGGAGTACAGGAGGGGACTGAGCACGCACCCCTGGGGGGCTCCAGTGTTGAGGATCAACGCAGCAGATGTGTTGCTACCTACCCTCACCACCTGGGGGCAGCCCGTCAGGAAGTCCAGGATCCAGTTGCAGAGGGAGGTGTTTAGTCCCAGGATCCTTAGCTTAGTGATGAGCTTTGAGGGTACTATGGTGTTGAACGCTGAGCTGTAGTCAATGAATAGCATTCTCACATAATTGTTCCTTTTGTCCAGGTGGGAAAGGGCAGTGTGGAGTGCAATAGAGATTGCATCATCTGTGGATCTGTTTGGGTGGTATACAAATTGGAGTGGGTCTAGTGTTTCTGGGATAATGGTGTTGATGTGAGCCATGACGAGCCTTTAAAAGCACTTCATGGCTACGGACGTGAGTGCTACGGGTCTGTAGTCATTTAGGCAGGTTGCCTTGTTGGTATTACAGTTGGCAATACAGACTCAATCAGGGACATGTTGAAAATGTCAGTGAAGACACCTGCCAGTTGGTCAGCACATGCCCGGCGCACACGTCCTGGTAATCCGTCTGGCCCCGCAGCCTTGTGTATGTTGACCTGTTTAACTTCTTATGGCTGCAATCCCATTAACGGGATCGATATGACAACAGCCAGTGAAAGTGCAGGGCGCCAAATTCAAACAACAGAAATCTCATAATTAAAATTCCTCAAACATACATGTATCTTATACCATTTTAAAGGTAATCTTGTTGTTAATCCCGCCAAAGTGTCTGATTTCAAATAAGCTTTTCAGCGAAAGCACCACAAACGATTGTTAGGTCACCACCAACTCACAGAAAAATTCAGCCATTTTTCCAGCCAAAGAGAGGAGTCACAAAAAGCACAAAGAGATAAAATTAATCACTAACCTTTGATGATCTTCATCAGATGACACTCATAGGACTTCTTGTTACACAATACATGTCTTGTTCGATTAAGTTCATATTTATATCTAAAAACCTACGTTTACATTGGCGCCATGTTCAGAAATGCCTCCAAAATATCAGGAGAAATTGCAGAGAGCCACGTCAAATAACAGAAATACTCATCATAAACTTTGATGAAAGATGCATGTTTTACATAGAATTAAAGATACACTTGTTCTTAATGCAACCGCTGTGTCAGATTTCAAAAAGCTTTAGGGCAAAAGAACAATATTCAATAATCTGAGAACAGCGTTCAGCCACAAAAGGAAGCCATACAGTTACCCACCAAATTGTGCAGTCAACAAAACTCATAAAAAGCATTATAAATCTTCACTTACCTTTGCTGATCTTCGTCGGAATGCACTCCCAGGACTCCCACAAGAAATGTTTGTTTTGTTGGGTAATGTCCATCATTTATGTCCAAATAGCTATTTTTGTAGCGTGTTTGGTAAACAAATCCAACGTCAGGAAAGTGCGTTCACTAAAACCTGACAAAATGTTCAAAAGTTCCGTAACAGTCCGTAGAAACATGTCAAACGATGTATTGAATCAATCTTTAGAATGTTTTTAACATAAATCTTGAATAACGTTCCAACCGGAGAATTACATTGACTTCAGATGAGCGAAGGAACAGAGCTCCCTCTCATGTGAACGCGCATGGTCAAAGAATGGTCAGGTCATGGCAGACCTGACTAATTCCCCTCTCATTCGGCCCCCCTTCACAGTAGAGGCATCAGACAAGGTTCTACAGACTGTTGACATCTAGTGGAAGCCGTAGGAAGTGCAAACAGATCCATATCCTACTGTGTTTTCAATAGGCGATGAGTTGAAAATCGACCAACCTCAGATTTCTCACTTCCTGGTTGGATTTTTTCTCAGCCATATGAGTTCTGTTATACTCACAGACATAATTCAAACAGTTTTAGAAACTTCAGTGTTTTCTATCCAATACTAATAACAATATGCATATATTAGCAACTATGACTGAGGAGCAGGCCGTTTACTCTGGGCACCTTTCATCCAAGCTACTCAATACTGCCCCTGCAGCCATAAGAAGTTAAGTGTTACTCACGTCGGCTATTGAGAGCGTGATCACACAGTCATCCGAAAAGCTGATGCTCTCATGCATGCCTCAGTGTTGCTTTTCTCGAAGCGAGCATAGAAGTGATTTAGCTCGTCTAGTAGGCTCGTGTCACTGGGCAGCTCACGGCTGTGCTTCCCTTTATAGTCTAATAGTTTGCAAGCCCTGCCACATAAGATGAGCGTCGGAGCCGGTGTAGTATGATTCAATCTTAGCCCTGTATTGATGCTTTGCCTGTTTGATGGTTCATCACAGGGCATTTCTTGTAAGCTTCTGGGTTAGAGTCCCGCACCTTGAATGCGGCAGCTCTACCCTTTATCTCAGTGTGAATGTTGCCTGTAATCCATGGTTTCTGGTTGGAGTATGTACGTACAGTGACTGTGGGGACGACGTCCTCGATGCACTTATTGATAAAGCCAGTGACTGATGTGGTGTCCTCCTCAATTCCATTGGAAGAATCCCGGAACATGTTCCAGTCTGTGATAGCAAAACAGTCCTGTAATTTAGCATCTGCTTCATTTGACCACTTTTTTATAGACCGAGTCACTGGTGGTTCCTGCTTTAATTTTTGCTTGTAAGCAGGAATCAGGAGGATAGAGTTGTGGTCGGATTTACCAAATGGAGGGCGAGGGAGAGCTTGTACGCATCTCTGTGTGTGGAGTACAGGTGATCTAGAATTTTTTTGCACATTTAACATGTTGATTGAAATTTGGAAGAACTGATTTAAGTTTCCCTGCATTAAAGTCTCTGGCCACTAGGAGCGCCGCCTCTTGGTGAGTTGTTTCCTGTTTGCTTATTTCCTTATACAGCTGACTGAGTGTGGTCTTAGTGCCAGCATCTGTCTGTGGTGGTAAATAAACAGCCACGAAAAGTATAGCTGAAAACTCTTTAGGCAAGTAGTGTGGTCTGCAATTTATCACAATATACTCTACTACAGGCGAGCAAAATCTAGAGACTTCCTTAGATTTCGTGCACCAGCTGTTGTATACAAATATGCACAGACCACCCCCCCTCGTCTTACCAGAGTGTGCTGTTCTTTCTTGCCGGTGCAGCGTATATCACGCTAGCTGAATATCCATGTCGTCATTCAGCCACAATTCCATGAAACATAGGATATTACAGTTTTTGATGTCCCCGTTGGTAGGATATTTGTGATCGTACCTCGTCTAATTTTTTGTCCAATGATTGCACGTTGGCGAGTAATATTGACGGTAACGGCAGCTTTCCCACTCGCCTTCTGCGGATCCTCACGAGGCATCCCGCTCTGTGCCCTCTGTACCTGCGTTTCTTCCTCTTGCAAATAATGGGGATGTTGGCCCTGTCGGGTGTTTGGAGAATGTCCTGTGCGTCTTGCTTGTTGAAGAAAGAAATCTTTGTCTAATCCGAGGTGAGTGATCGCTGTCCTGATATCCAGAAGCTCTTTTTTGCCGTAAGTTACGGTTGCAGAAACATTATGTACAAAATAAGTTACAAATAACACGGAAAGAAAAACACATAGTAGCACAATTGGTTGGGCGCCCGTAAAACTGCTGCCATTTCTTCCCCCGCCATTTTATCTCAAACATAGATAAATGTGTGAGGTCTGCGTGGCAGAACAGGCTCAACACACAGGGTTAACTCGAGCCATAATGTTAGAGCACAGAATATACAGGGAGGGCGAGTTCCAAATATCTGAGGCAGGTAGGCTACAAAGATGCAAATAAACGATCAAGGATCTGTTCTTAAATGTTTGAGCATAAACCAGATTTTAAGCATATTTATTATTATGATATGTTTTAAATATATGCATTTTGAATAGAAAATTCTAGCATAATGTTTTAAACTGGGGAACTCCATTTCCCCTATGCTGGACGGAGGTGGTATCACCTAACACGCCCCTCCATTTCAGGATAATTGGACTTGCCAATTAGCGGCATGCTCTCTAACAAGTGCACCTGGCCTCTGTGCTGCAGACAAGGCACCAGAAAAGAACTGCAAAAACTCAAATGGTAAAACTTAGAAGTAATTGTTAGAATTAATATATGCAGCAATTCAATAAAGGTGTGTCTTTGATATTGAAATGGAAACCACATGTTGGGTCATTATTTGATTGGACACTAAATGTTTGGTGCAAGTTAATGTTAAAGTGCAAGGGAAAGGGCTTTTTAGCTGTGAAGGTACATGTGGTCGTCACATCACAAGATGGTGTTGTGTAACAGTCTCTTACACGATGTACTGCGTTTTGGTTCTGGGTTTCTCCTCCAGATTATCTAAATCAGTTCTGCCCTTCATGATTTGCTTTTCTAGGATTCGACTCTTGCAGACGGGAATATGTTCAACGCCTCAATGCAGACATCCCCAGGCTCCATGGTCAACCAGTGTAAGTTTGAGGAGGACGAGGAGGGTGACTCTAAAGACATCTTCATTACTGTGGACAACCCAGAGAGTCATGTGACTGCCATTGAGACCTTCATCACCTACAGAGTTCTGACCAAGGTGAGGGGGGTGTGTAATGTACTGTATGTCTTCTAGAAATGGAATTGCATCGATTGTACAGTATTTACTAGACTGTATTTGCCAATAGAATTGAGTTAATCTGGTCTTCACTGTGTTTCTCTCTCTCTCTCTCTGCCTGCCTCAGACCACACGGAGTGAGTTTGACAACTCTGAGTACGAAGTCCGCAGGCGCTACCAAGACTTCCTCTGGCTCAAAGGGAAACTGGAGGAGGCCCACTCAACTCTCATTGTTCATGTATGTAGTGTCTGACCTGTGAAGGAACTGAGAATTTGGTTAAACTCCATACTATCTATCCACTGTACATATTTCTGAGCTCCGTTTTAATCTTCCTTCCTGTCCTCAGCCTCTGCCAGAGAAGTTTGTGGTGAAGGGGATGGTGGAGAGGTTCAATGGTGATTTCATCGCGACACGGAGGAAAGCTCTCCACAAGTTCCTTAATCGTATTGCTGATCACCCCATTCTGTCCTGCAGTGAAGACTTCAAAGTCTTCCTTAGTGCTCAGGCCTGGGTAAGCAAGCATATACCAACCGCATAGTTAAACGTGCACCAAACACATAATCCATAAAAGCTTTCAGAGCACACAAAAGACAGATGTTACGCAGTCAGACTACACACACACCTGCTACGTCAAGCTAGTCTAACTTGCACATGGTATAGTCACGATGCCCTACCACTAAACCTGATTAGCCTACTAGTTTAATGCCTAGACTTTAACTCTGAATGAATGCCTCCCTTGTCCCAGTGTCTTTAGCATGTTATCAGTTTACGGTTTAGTGTATACATTTTGTTGTACCATTTAAAAAAACTAAAAAAACAAGCACCCAACTTGAAAAAGACATACACGCACATGAGTAAAATCATGGAGGATAACACACAATAAAGTCTGGGACTTACTCCCATTGTGGTCTTCTTGTAACAAGATGGCTAGGCAAGATCCAACACGGTTGAACACAGTGACAGCGAGATAATAAAACAAAAATATCGATCTCATTGCAGTTACATCATAGAACAGGGATACCACCACTGGATTGTATTCATATGGGCACAGAAGACATCAAACCGTTTTTTAAACTTTATTTTCAAAGCTGCCCAGAGAGGATGTTGTTTTTATGGGCAGAGGCAACTCATTCCACTCTAAGGCTCCAGTATACAAGAAAGTAGCTTTCCAAGCACACCTGATCTGGTGCTGTGATTGTGTGTATCCCTAACACGGGGAAAGTAATCAGTTAGATGTCTGGGTGCTGTTCTTAAGATGATCAAGTTTAGCCAACGCATATTATACTCTTATGTCAGGACATAACATTAGGCCTTGGCCTCAATGAGAACAGGGATACCACCACTGGATTGTAGTTTAGGTTGAAGGGGGTTTTTCCTCATCTGATCAGGCATTTGGTGTGCTGTTTGAGTTTGTGGAACATAACATTTAATCCAAGGTCAATGTGACATGGAAGCCATTTCTGTAGCTTGATGACAGTGGAATGTTCTAGTCTAGAGCACATGTTATTGTTACAATGAAAGGATAGGATACAGTATCTGTCTCTGACATACATCATTTGTCTATCAATGTTATATCTATCAATATTATGTAAATCTCACTCCTTCCAATGTAAAGCATAAGTAAGATCAAGGAATATAATTAGCTGAAATCTGCCATACTACAGGATGGGACTTTGTCACGGATCATTGTTTGTTCTAAAGCCTTTATTTGACACTTGTTTGTGTTGGTGTGTGCATGCTTGCGCGTCTCTCCTTCCGTCTGTCCCTGTAGGAGCTGACAACCTATAAGAAGCAAGGACCGGGGTTCCTGAGCAGGATGGGGGAAACGGTGCGAGCGGTGGCTAACTCTGTCAGAGGGGTGAAGAACCGGCCAGAGGAGTTCACCGCCATCCAGGAGTACGTAGAGGATTTCAGCAACAAGATCAGCTGCCTGGACAAAGTCACCCAGAGGATCGTCAAAGAACAGAAAGGTAAGACCACAGATAAACATACCAACTAACTAGTTTATACTATTATGGGTACGCACACTGAATTACATGTGAATGTAGTGTTTTCAATCAGACTTGTAAATCGCTCCATTTCAAACATAGAGAATGATAGAGTACTCTTGATCTTTGTATCTGTCCCTTTATGGTGTCTGACCGCACGTGCAGTGACATTGAGGCAATCTCTATTTTGAAGTTGTACATTTTCTTCTACATCTGTGAGTTGGTAAAAAACGGAAATGGTGCATACTGCCACCTGGAGTGTGTATGAACAGGTATAAAGCCAAGCTTGGCTATTTACAGCCACCTCCGGTTATGGAATATTTGCTCATTGTCATCCTTCATTAACCCATAGGAAGTTCCAATCAGTTGACTACTTCAAAATGGTGAAAGTCATCAATGCCACTGCCCATGCTAAAACAGAGTCCTCTATCTCTATGGTCTCAAAGGACCTGGAGGAGCTGAAGGGTAGGGCATTGTGGGTAGGGTAGTTGACAGTACATATCCCTGTTCATGTCTCAGAGTACCTGGAGGAGCTAAAGGAGTACGGACCCACCTACACCCTGTGGTCGGGCTCGGAGGAGGAGTTAGCAGAGCAGTTAAAAGGTGTAGCCGGCTGCATAGAGAGGTGCTGTAAAGAGACAGAGGAACAGGTCGGCCATCTCTCAGACACCCTGGTGCCTGTTTTACACGAGTATGTCCTGTGTGCTGAGACACTCAAGGTAAGTCAGCTCCTCTGGCGTAAGAGACTAATTAATGGAAGTTGTTTAACCAGCTGTTAAGTGGCGTTTAGATGTCATTAAGAGGCCAAATGACAGCCCAGAACTGTGCAGTACTTGCTAAACCTGTAATGTTGATGAAACATGAAAGGCTTTGACTTAACTTGCCCCCATCACCCACACATATTTACGTAGTCTACGTACACAAACATACCTACTGTGTACATAATATCAAGCCTAATGCATCTTTTTGTTGGATTTTCAGGAATAAGCCATGATCACCCCTAGATCATTTTATTTTCCTGTTTTCTAGGCTGTATTGAGACGGAGGGATAACATTCAGGCTGAATTTGAGGCCAAGAATGAAACTCTGGCCACCAAGAAAGTTGACCGAGATGCAGTAAGTGCAATATTGACTTTTTATAAATGTAAGTAATTTAGCAGACGCTCTTATCCAGAGCAACTTTGTTAGTTATCTTAAGATGTATACACTAAGTGGGACAACCACATCTCAGTCATAGTAAGTCTGTTTTTCCTCACAGTAGCTATTAGCAAAATCAGTGCTGGGGGGGATTCGAGTGTTAGTTTAGGAAAGGTACGTTTTTATTCTATGATATCTTATATGTACCTTCTATAAGCCATCAGGCGGCCTACCTGATGCTTCAGTGCAATTTCCCAGAGATTAGGAGCAATAAAGCTGTGCTGCGTGAACTGCCTCCTCGTCACCTCTCATTTTAAATCAAGCTGTCTTAAGCCAGAGGAGGAGCTTTGGCGATATTGGAAAAGGCCTCCTCTGAGGATTATCTAAATATCTCCGGATAGTTCAGGATGTCCCTCTTGAGCTCCTGGCACACTTCAGGAAACTGGGTGGTAAATATTGTCTAATAAAGCCTTGATAATCGTTGCGTAATGAAAACTCCCACATCTATCGACGTCTTACATCGAAATGCCACTGACTGGTGGTAAGATCTGAGATGGATGGAGAATAAAGAACAGAAAGGGGTAGAGTGGACAGAACTGTTAAGGATTATTGCTGTTCCAGTCCTGTGGGTGTCCCTGGTTCCCTCCTAGCTTAGCAGTGACCTTTTTACCCTGAGATTTTAATTAGAGAGCTGGCTAAGAAATCACCTATGGATTTCCAACAAAGCACTGTAATAGTGTGTGTGAAACAATGGAATCTAGAGTTCTAGAACAATGAAGGACTGTGAGGATAAGGTTTACAGTACTTTGTGAATGAGTCAGAATGTCAAACTTACTGTGTGCTTTTGTTGCAGGTCCCAGTGTTTCACCTAATAAACACAATAACTGAGTTAGAGCTCTATCATGTAGTTTCACCTGAAAAGGCTATATGCAAAATAAGATTAGGCTACATTCATGTGACAGTCTGACGTAGTATGCCACCCATAGTATGTCATATAAACAACTAGGCATATACAACATATGTTGACAACTTGAACTTTTTCTGTCATTATGTATAAGATAGTCGAAATGAGACGGGGTCTATTAGTGCGGTCATCATCTTGTACTTTACTGTTCTTATGCCACTGCTTATTAGCAGATCTGGGATCAGCTTCCCCAATCCTAACCTTAACATTTTAGCTGAGAAAATGACAAAACTGATGCAAGATCAGCATCTAAGGGCAACTTCACCATGCGGACATGAGCATTCATTCCTGTTCCTGTTGTTGTGGCTTTTGCCCTCTGACCTCTGTGACATCCTGACCTTCCTGTGATGTGACTGGAGGAGTCTAGTGATCTAGGTTTTGTGTGGGGGAGCCTGCTGGGTAAAAACCCTGAAGAAGCCAGACATCAGAGGCAGGAGAGACTTGATGGGGAGATTGAAGAGGTACAGCGGACTGTAGGGCATGCCAACATGCAACTGTACTACACATTATGGGCTCACCAGCTTCTGCTTAACTTGGCTTTGTGTGGAGCTTTCCCTTTGCTGAATGGATATGGTTGAGATGTTAGCTATTTCAAAATGAGCAAAAATATGACACTAGAAAGTCAAATAAGCTAATTATTAACACAATTTAATTATTAACAGAACTTAAAATGCTACCAACTATCGACTTGTCCATTCAAGCAAGCAGTGGTTGAGCAAGTCTCCCCTTTTTCTAACAGCTTGTTTGTGCTGTACATAGTTCCCTGGACAGTAGTTCTAGGTTATCCTGACCCTAACCTCTAACACTTTGGCTGGGTTCGTTGGATGCTGGTTCTGGCCTAACTCATAGATAGTGCATTTAACACGGACTGGCTGTGGTTTGAAGCAGGATGCCATATTTTCATTTCCCAGCACAACAGGTCTGGAGAGAGGATGTATCGTGCTCTTCTCAAAGCCTTGCCAAGGTGCATGAAACGGGGAAACAGCTGGACATAAAATTGTAATCTATTTGAACCAATAGATGGCAGTGATGCTTCAGTCAAGAAACAAAACACAGAAAATATATGAAACGTCTTCTGTCAATTGTTCACTTTCCACCCAACTTATAATGATTTGAGAAGGGTAATCTGTTGGGTTGTAATTATGGAAAAGGTTAACATAAGCGTGTGTGTGCGCGACCCTGTGTGTGTGTGCGCGCGGCCCTGTGTGTGCGCGTGCGCGCGGCCCTGTGTGCGCGCGGCCCTGTGTGTGCGCGTGCGCGCGGCCCTGTGTGTGCGCGTGCGCGCGGCCCTGTGTGTGTGTGCGCGCATGACCCTGTGTGTGACCCTCTGTGTGTGACCGTGTGTGTGTGTGACCCTGTGTGTGTCCCTGTTCCTAATGATGTGTCCACATTGCCACCTGGGAGATAAATGCTGGTCCAGACATAGACTGAGACCGGGGTTAAAGGCTTAGCTGCTATCTCCCCAACCTCCCTCGTTACACCTGACAAGCTCTCCTAATCAACACACACACCCCGTAAAGTCTCGCATCGATCCCCTCTTAACAGGACCAGAGCAGGAGTGCCAACGCCGCACAACCCTTATCAGCTCCACCTGTCAATATCCACCTAGTCTCAAATGGAGCCATGCATATCTGAGCACTGCTAATTTGACAGCGAGGTCTCCCTCAGGACCCTGTGTCTTCTCCCTGTGTATCTGATTAATTATTCAATAATTTCCTCTGTGTGTGTTTTCTGATACAGTCGTGTGTTTCAGGGCTACGGACTGAGACTGTTGTACTCTAGAGGAAGTGCTTGTTTAGAGGAGAGACTGAGGCATTGGGCTGGTTAGGTAGGACCATGAGAGAACTGATGAATCAATAACACTGCAGTAAACAGAACCATTGAGAGAGATGGCTCTCCAGAGGGGTGTGTGTGTCACAAAGTAGCAGGAGCAGCAAAGTTGGCCAGCTAACTTTGATAAACATTTACTTGATCACAAAGCATTATTAGCTAACGTGGATAAACATTGATGTATAGTCTACCTTTTGATATGTTTTAAATGTCAACTGTCCAAACTGGATTAGTACGTTAGCCAGCTAACTTTGATAAACATTCACAAGTTTTGATCATTAGGCTAGATCACACGTGTGCGTACACAACCATCGGATATGCCAAATAATAAACCACTAGCTTAAAGGTTTTCGTTTTTATGTCAATGAAATGACAAGACGAATGTATTATCATTGGAAAGCCTGATTTGGGAGCTATCCAAGGAGGAAATAATCTCAATCAGCCTATGAATCCGAGTATAACGCTATGTTACATTTACTACTACTGCCTCTGCGTGGTGAGACTATTCTCTGCTTCCATCAGACCAGAAGCTATTCATCAGCAGTTTTCAGGGGCACGGTGGCTGTGTCCGAATACCCATACTAGCGTACTACATACTTAAACTGCATACTACACTGAAAAATATAAACGCTACATGGAACAATTTCAAAGATTTTACTGAGTTACAGTTCATGTAAGGAAATCAGTTAATTGAAATAAATTCATTAGGTCCTAATCTATGGATTTTACATGACTGGGAATACAGATATGCATCCCTTGGTCACAGATACCTTAAAGAAAGGTAGGGGCGTGGATCAGAAAACCAGTCAGTATCTGGTGTGACCACCATTTGCCTCATGCAGCGCAACACAACTCCTTCGGCATAGAGTTGATCAGGTGGTGTTTTTTTTCTCCTGTGGAATGTTGTCCCACTCCTCTTCCGTGGCTGTGCGAAGTTGCTGGATATTGATCCAGAGCATCCCAAACGTGCACCTGTGTAATGATCATGCTGTTTATTCAGCTCCTTGATATGCCACACCTGTCAGATGGATGGATTATCTTGGCAAAGGAGAAATGCTCACTAACAGGGATGTAAACAAATTTGTGCACAACATTTGAGGAAAAATAACCTTTTTGTTATTTTAAACTATACTGTTCAAAAATATAAACACAATATTTAAAGTGATGGTTTCATGAGCTGAAATAAAAAAAATCATACATTTTCCATACGCACAAAAAGCTTATTTCTCTCATTTGCTGCACAAATTTGTAGTGAGCATTTCTCCTTTGCCAAGATAATCCATCCACCTGACAGGTGTGGCACATCAAGAAGTGGGATCGTCTCAATGGGTGTGTTGAGTACTTCTGTTGGTAATAAAGCCATTTTGTGGGGGAAAACTTATTCCGATTGGCTGGGCCTGGCTTCCCCGAGGGTGGGCCTTTGCCCTCCAAGGCCCACCTATGGCTGCACCCCTGCCCATTCATGTGAAATCCAAAGTTTAGGGCCTAATGAATTTATTTCAATTGACTGATGTCCTTATATGAACTGTTACTCAGTAAAAATCTTTGACATTATTGCGTTTTAATTTTGTTCAGTATATTTTGGATGCAAGTATGGGTATTCTGACATGGCCACTGTCTTTAAATATAACTGTCCCTGTCACGTGAGGTCTTTGGGTGAAGGTCTTCTTGCTTCAAGTGTTCTGTATGTCCAGGTTGTTGATGTGAAGATGTGGTTGATGTGAAGGGATATTGCACTGTAATATGTCATGTTGGTAGGAGGAGGAGGAGGAGGAGGATGATGATGATGATTGTGTGTGTTAGCTGAAGGAGGAGATTGATAAACTGGAGGACCGTGTGGAATGGGCCAACAACGCTCTGAAGGGGGACTGGGGCCGATGGCAGAGGAGCATGAGAGGAGACCTCAAATCAGCCTTCTTCTCCACCGCAGAGAAGAACGTAGACTACTACGAGAAGGTGAGATACAAGATACTCTGACTGGTTAGTGGGATGGATAGATGGAGGGAAAGTTGGATTGAGCCACTTGATATGGGAGAAAGAGTTGGATAGATGAGTCGAATAAGAAAGAGAAGCAGGGTTGGCGGTGTGACTGGTATAAGCAGAGTGGGAGTTGGGGGCGATGGAAGAGAATAAGAAAAAGGTAAATTAGAGAAATGGAAAAGCACTTGGAGAGAATGTGAGAGACTAAAACAATTGTGTGTCAGGGAGAGAACTCCCCTGACTGATTCATTTTGGGGAAATGAGAGACAAATCTACACAACTAAAGTTGTTAGTGGTAATTTACAATGTATCTTTTATAGATATTTTTGGGATGGATTTTAACTGTAAATCATTCAATGCAGTTTCAGCAGAAATATGGTTCTCTGTGCTGTGTATTTCTAGTCACTGTCTGGACAACTGCCAGTAGAGGGAAGTAGTACTTCATTTTTATTCACACTCACTAATTACTGTCAGTTTATAGAGGTTGTCAATGCAGATAATTCCAGAATAAATTGATGCTTCATCTTATGGATATCGTAAATAGTATGTGGACATCAGTTGCGGTCGGTGACGTTTAAAATGAGGGAGGACGATCATTTTATTTAATGAGCATGGCCTTATTTCTATTAGCATATTGGATGACTGATATTCATATTTCATTCACCCAGCTCTGTAACATTGATAGGTTTAGGCTACTACGTGATACTCAAATTTTCCTTATACCCATCATGAGGCTGCTACAACCTAGCCTATGAATGAAAGTTTACGATGTAGGTGCACAGGTCGAGAGAAATTTGAGTAATCAAGGTGACACATTCAATACCACCTTGCACAATCTTGCCTGCATCTGGCTGATCTAATGTGTAATCATTAGTCCTACAGTTGTAAACGAGGACAAATTCAGTTATGTTTATCCCCATTTGCTTCCGTTTAAAAAAACGTTTTTAAACAGAATCGGCGGAATGAATACACCCCTGATCACACACAAAAAAAACAGGTCACTTTCATAGCAGCCACATGCAAACAGCATGATCCCTTTGATCGTTGGATAATTCCTTCTCACATCTATGCGCTCTCCTCTCACCGGTTCCCTTCGGTTGTGGACTTCAGTGCACATTACAACCGCTGTCTGTGACGAGGCGAAAAAACCTTTCCAAACATATCATCACCGCTAACCACTACACACAGCCTACATCGTTGTCACCATATTAGCTAACGCGTTAGTAAACCCGCTACAATCATGCAGTACAGTTGACAAGCTGTTTAACAGTTACGCAATGGCGGGCCCCGGTGGCAATACATTTATAAAACCAGAAGCTTACCTTGGCATGGAAGAGCTCTAGTGTTGGATAGCCATTACCAGCTGGCTAACATAACATCCTTCTCTGTTTGAGCCAGGTGTTTGAGTAGGTTAAACTAGCTAGCTGCATTGGCTAGCTAAGTGAACAAAAAATATATAATAATAATAATGTAGCTAGCTCTCTTTCTCTTGCATCTCCTTAATTTTTCAGGAATGAATTTGTTCAACTATTGTCTTTCTCTTTGAGTCAACTACTCACCACATGTTATGCACTGCAGTGCTAACTAGCTGTAGCTTATGCTTTCAGTACTAGATTAATTTACTGATCCTTTGATTGGGTGGACAACATGTCAGTTCATGCTGCATGAGCTCTGATAGGTTGGAGGACATCCTCCGGAAGTTGTCATAATTACTGTGTAAGTCTATGGAAACGGGTGAGAACCACGAGCCCACTAGGTTTTGTATTGAAGTCGATGTACTCAGAGGAGGACGGAAATTAGCTGTCATCCAGCTACACCATGGTGCTACCCTACAGAGTGCTGTTGTCATTGCAACAGTGTGGTTTAATCAATTGTTTGTTGATGTGAATATATTTAGTGTAGTTTTATCTGAAAAGTATCACTTTTTTAATTTTTCACTATAAAATATGTTTTATGAAATTCACTGGGGAGGATGGTCCTCCTCTGAGGAGCCTCCACTGGTGGACATTGGTTAGTCGGCAACCCAAGATGTGAACTATCTAAAACAAAGCTAAATGTCAATGATGGTAAGGTTTAGGAATGTTTGTTTATTTGATCTAGCTAAAAGCTGAATTGCCGTATACAGACAATAATAAATATTTATTTAGAGGAAAATCAAGAGTGATGGATGAAGAGTTGATTGAAGCAGTTCGGGATGGAGTGGAGGGAGGGACGTCAATATTATCAGTGGAGGGAGCGTCACGGTAGCAGGCAGGGGATTCAGATGATCAGTCAGACACGGACAAGTCCAGGAGCCTCAGCTATGAATCTCGCAGTCACCGACGTAATGCCTTTCCATGTATAGCCACTTGGCTCAGTTGATATGTAGCTTATCCTCCAATACCTCCGATGGGTATTCAGTACGGAGTCCTCATCTCCTCAACCTCGAGCCGGTTTCATGGCAATGTCCCAAACAGTCCCATTCACAGCTAAAACAAACTGGTTTCGCCATCAAGATGATCGGATTGTAATCTAAATATGGTGTTAAACAGTGGATGAGGGGGGGAAAAGTACAATCCTAAAAAAAAACCTAAATGTTCAACATTTACACGAATGATCAACTTCTGGCTGCCGTTACGGCACCATTGTGATAAAAAAAAGAAGAGACGTGACAAGTAAAATGTGTAACTATCCTTTTGAACTATCGTTTTTTTTTTATTCCCATTTTAGATATGTATTTAATAAAGCAGACTGTACACAGGGTACATATACAACAGAATGGAAGCAAAAAAGAATGTTCTGTCATTTTGAAGGGTAATTTAAATATATCATTAGATTGTTACATGCATACAATAATGTAACCTATCTAGTTAGACCACAGTTGGAGCCTATTCAACCACCACTCCACTCCTCTGGGCCTGATGACCAGTGGGCAAACTCCACATAGCTCTGGCCTCTTTAAAGAAATCAAATGGAAACAAATACAGCTTAAACCTCTCATGGATAACCAATGCAACTCCATAAGATAAGGGCTTACAGTAGCTATTATAATTACTGTGTGAACACAGTTATTTTGACTACATTGACTAACTATCTATTTAATGGGTCTGATGCTGCCTGTGAGATCTCAACACACTTGTCATTAATGTTATTTTGTTCCCCTTCAATCCAATTTGCAGTTCTAAATGGTGTGTTGTCAACACACACACCCAGGTTCCCTTGTTTTAATGATACAAATCCAGACATTCTTCTTCATTCCATCATGGATGAATATCCGTCTTCTCTGCTGTTTATGATTACAAAGTTAGCACCCATTGCTATGCATTCCGCTTGACCAACCCCACCTGTGTTCTTCTTGGAGGAGACATAACAGCTGGTGCCAATCTTCCACCATCTGTCCAGACAGGGATTCTCGCAGAACCTAAGCCTGATCTGTAGCTGGTCTCTCCGTAGTCGTGGCATTTAGACTATTCCTGAACTGATCTTTCTCGGTGGTCATCATTTTAAAACTATTCTGTAGCTGGTCTTTGTCTTTAGTCAGGTTGTTGTAACTGGTCTGTAGCTGGTCTCTCTGTAGAGTAATGACCAATGACGCCATAGTAGACACTGGCCTGTGATCCCAACCAGCAGAAGAGCACACAGCAGCCCCAAGCACACTGCAGCATCTCCAAAGGGTCTCTTCCACCACTGAAATTTTTCTGAATGTTGAGCAACAACTCATTTTCTTGGAATGGGCATGAAGGCTCTTACATTGTCATACATTTGGCCATATATGTCTGTATTCTTTATTGCAGTAGGTTCATAGTCTTTTCAATGATTCCGTCTGACATCTTTACAAACTTGTGCTCAACTACAGAAACGTGTACTGTTACTTCAGCTCTACTGTAGGTCTACATGCATGTCATCTCCCTGCCATGCTTCTGTGACTTATTGGAAGTGACACTGTTTTATCTGTCAACCACAGGACTGTGGCTACCACGTGACTCCCATTGGCCTTAGCTTCTAATAGAAACATGTTTGTTTCCCATAGTGCACATTTATTTTAAACTATTATGACGAAACTGACTCAGCGATATGATGTTGCCACAAGCAGCGCCACAGACATTGAGATGAGCGCAATGCAAAACTTTTCTCTCACATAGTCGCACAAATGATCTGTGGGATAGCTACGGGACCAAAACAAGTGGTGAAGTTGAGCCTTGCGCTTCAGTGGCAGGGCTCCAGACTGCGACCATTTAGTTGCAATTTGCGGCCCTTTGACTTGGCTGTGCGAGTAAAAAAAAATGTATTGGTCTCATCGGTGCGAGATGCACGTTCATTCACCTCACTCAAAACGTTCTATTTATTAGGAGGCTAAAACCATGATTTGGTCAAACAGTAAAGTACAACTCTCAATTTTGAGCTCAATGGCAGCTAGAGCGAGCAAAATGCGCATTGGCCATTGCGAGTGCATAGGCCTCATTGGGTGGTAGGTTACAACATTTGTTTGGACATTACTGTTAGATTAATACATGGCTACTAGCAGTGGGTATTATATTTAAAGTTGGTGATCTAGCTAATGCGTTTTGAGTTTCCCCTTACTCAGGTGCTGAATTAGCCCCAAATAAATTGGCAGGCAAATGAACCTTTTATTGAATAAATATATACAGTATATATTTTGAATCACAACATAAAGATGAAACAACTAATTTCTTCAATACCATCTCAGCATATTGGCCGATAAATCCCAAAAGAATAGTATATTTTTTATTTACACATCAGCAGAGCAGAGAAAAATACTCCTCACCACCCCTAGCGCTCTGAATTTGAGTGGTTACATTTCTCCAGACCATCCATCAGCTTTTTACCGAAAAAGCGTCAGGGAGAACACTTTTTTTTTTTTTTTAAATTTAACTTCTGATTGCAGCTTTAAGCATTGAAGTTATATTTTAGCAGAAAGAACAAAATGGGACCCAGTGAATTTGTACATGCGTCATATTGAAGTTTAGAAGCTAAGGTTGATGGGAGTTGCGTGGTGGCTAGAGTCCTAATGGATTGACACTTTCTCATTCACTGTGGTTGACACTGTTGGCATATTTTGACACCCTCAGCCTTCAAACAGGAGTCACATTTCAACTTCCCCTTTCTGACATGCTGCTGATGGCCAATAAGGGGTATAACTCTTTGAAGAGTTATGTACAAGTGTGTGGTAATGTACAATACCAGTCAAAAGTTTGGACAACCTACTCATTTAAGTGTTTTTCTTTATTTTTTACATTGTAGAATAATAGTGAAGACATCAACACTGAAATAACTCATGGAATCATGTAGTAATCAAAAAAAGTGTTAAATCTAAAATATATTTTGATTTGTTTTTCAAAATAGCTTTGCCTTGACAGCTGTGCACTCTTGAAGTAGGTGTCCAAACGTTTGACTGGTACTGTATGTCTGCTTTTTTCTCAGGGGTTCTTCACACCGTGTGAAACCATCTGGCAACTTTGTTTAAAGGGGAACTTATGGAGATTTTTTGTTGTAAATGCTGGCATGACATGCTTTAGATGGATACGGACACTTTTTAGGTGAAATGGTTTGGTATTGAAAGAAGTACCGCAGCAGCCCATGTTACAATGTTTGATGCTCATATTCATCATGTTAACTATGTAGCACTATGTAGCCTACAATTTAACCTTAAATACATTACAATTATCCACTCATGTCTGACGCCAGTTATAAACGGAGAACTTGACTCCAAGTGAACAAGCCGACAACTCACCTTAGTGTATTAGAGATGACTTTCTTAGGCCGGTTCCTCTACGATCATCTTAAGGCCGTGGGGTTTTTATTTTGGGGTAAAATTGCTATACATAACAGGCAAAAAAACTAACATTTTGCTGCACGTTTTGTAACTTAACTGAGCTATCCATTTGAATAAAAGGAAGGTTTCGGGGAAGACCTTGTGTTTAAGTATGTCTGTGGTTACTTTCAAAAAAAAAAAAATTAACCTCCCTGGGGGCTTCTGAAAATCAGAACGTGACACACTCATCATGCTATTCGAGTCGCCCCAAGGCTGGGCTCAACACAAACAACCCGCTTAAGCATAGAGAGAGGGAGGTGGGAGAGAGGGCAGAGAGATTGAGAGAAAGTGAGCGAGGGACAGGTGGAGGACATAAGTGTGTTCTGTCTTAATCAGGCCTGTGAGGTCAGCCCAGAGTGTACAGTCAGACTATCTGTTCCAGATGTGCTAATACACCTCAATCCCATGAAAGAAAAAGTTATGGGGAAGGAGTGTACTGTATCATGTGATTCACAATGTAGCATCATTTATGAAGGACAATTCTACAAGTATTTTTGTTTGCGACAAAATTTGGGAAACGAATACAGCCATTACCTTGCTCTCTAACAAGGTGCGTATATTGAGGCGCAAATGAATTGAAGAGACGACGGTCACACTTTATTTAGCTGGTCCGATTATAAATTCTCTACAGATTACATGTATTTAACGTCTACTGAACATCTACAAACCATCTACTTGGGACTATTCAAATAGTCTTACTGAGATGACGATTTGAAAGTAGTTTTTTTCTTGGCTGCACATCAGAAGTTTGCTGGAGGCTGGTGTTGTATTTAGTTTTGTGTACTTGTAGGAATACAAGGCAGCATGCTAATTGATCTAGATCCTCTAGACTGAATATGAACATGGCTTCAAGTAACTCATCCTTTAATACCAGGGGTGCAACTTTGGTTTTAGAAGTGGGGGGATTATTATAAAAAATATATAATAATTATCCAGTCGGATAAACACTCCAAACATCCTACCCGGCTGCTCGGAGATGTCCGCAAGGTCCGTTGCCTTGTTTTGTATCACATTCCAATTATAAAACTGGGGTGGACAAAAATGCAATTTCATAATGTGTAGGGTACACGTCCCCAGTGAAAGTTGCACCCCTGATTATTACCCTGCAAGAATGGAGTCTTGTCTAGGCAAGATCCATATCCGATAAGCCCATCGCTCATATGTTTTCTTGTATGGCCTGAAGGTAGCATCATTTGTTTAATGCAATATAGTGTGGGAAAAACCTCTTCCGTTGTGGGATACTTTGAGACCGAGTCCTCAGCTGCAATGGGTTTGTTGTGTAGCAGAAACAGAGGTAATTTGTCTTGATTGGTTCTTGCTGGCGAATTGGTGCACCAAGTAAAGACTCTCTGCATCCCAAATTGTCCTCTATTATACTTATAGTGCACTACTTTTGACGAGGATCAATAGGACTCTGATTAAAAGTAATGCCAGTCGGGACACGTCCTTTGTCAGGGATTGAAGTGGTGGGACTTTGAATAAATTGGAAACAGCATATCCCGAGGCTGCATTCGTTGTAGCTGGGGATTTTAACAAAGGAAATGTAAGGAGAATTCTCCCGAAATTCCACCAACACATCTCTTGCCCAACTCATGGGAGAAATACATTGGGACATTGTTATTCTGCATTCTGAGACAGATACAAAATGGACTGGTTGATTGAAGTAGGGTAATGCGTTTAAAAAAACGAGTTGCAGTTTTTGAATGGTGGTGTCCATCTATTTGTTTTGCTGAATGTATGAATGACATGTTATTTCCGTGCCAGTTGGCAACCCATCCCTTATGGGATTAATTGACACATTAACAAACATTACAATAATTCTCTGTGATAATTTAGTAATAATTATTCCGGTGTTCTGTGCATTGCACACCGCATAAATCAATGCATAATCGTAAATAAGGTTATCCAAGCAATAATTATAACCCTAGAGCAGTAAAAATACATAGATAAATACAAAAACAAGTCTGACACAAAGAGATGGTTCAAGTGTGAGACAGGCCTACACACAATCTATAAACTGTACATGCTTTCCATTTGCATATTTTTATAATTTAATTATAGGTCTCCCATTTTCCTTTATTCTAGGCTTTATCATAAAATTCCGCAAATGGAAATACACAATGGACAAACTATTTCAGTTTCTTCTCATGGCTCAGCCACATAATGCCAGGGTACATCTGTTAGGCTTTCTGGAATAAGAGCAAGTGTATATCGTGGTAGAAAAGGCAATAGAGGATAACATTTATTTCATTTTCTATTTCTTCGAGGTCACAATAGTTACATAGTCTTCACCATTATACCAACCTGTTTTGGAGTCAGGCCTAAACTCCCAACATCCGTGCCTGACCTCACTAATGCTCTTGTAGGTGAATGGAAATAAGTCCCGCAGCAATGTTCCAACTAGAGGTTGACCGATTAATCGGCATGGCCGATTTCAAGTTTTCATAACAATCAGTAATTGGCCTTTTTGGACACTGATTATGGCCGATTACATTGCAATCCATGAGGAAACTGCATGGCAGGCTGACCACCTGTTACGTGAGTGCAGTGTCAAAAGGACCTTGTGGCTGCAATGAGTCAAGGTAAGTTGCTAGCAAGCATTAAACTTATCTTATAAAAAACACAATCAATCTTCACATAATCACTAGTTAACTACACATGGTCGATGATATTACTAGGTTAACTAGCTTGTCCTGCATTGCATATAATCAATGCGGTGCCTGTTTATTTGTCGAATCACAGCCTACTTCGCCAAACGGGTGATTTAACAAAAGCGCATTCGCGAAAAAAGCACATTCGTTGCACGAATGTACCTAACCATAAACATCAATGCCTTTCTTAAAATCAATACACAAGTATATATTTTTTAAACCTGCATATTTAGTTAAAATAAATGCATGTTAGCAGGCAATGTTAACTAGGGAAATTGTCACTTCTCTTGCGTTCAGTGCAAGTAGAGTCAGGGTATATGCAACAGTTTGGGCCGCCTGGCTCGTTGCGGACTGTTTCTTCCTAACAAAGAACGTAATTAATTTGCCAGAATTTTACATAATTATGACGTAACATTGAAGGTTGTGCAATCTAACAGCAATATATAGACTTAGGTTGCCACCCGTTCAACAGGATACGGAATGATTCCGTATTTCACTGAAAATGAACGTTTTGTTTTTCCGAAATGATAGTTTCCGGAATTGACCATATTAATGACCAAAGGCTCGTATTTCTGTGTGTTTATTGTAATTAAGTCTATGATTTGATAGAGCAGTCTGACTGAGCGGTGGTAGGCAGCTGCAGGCTCGTAAGCATTCATTTAAACGGCACTTTACTGCGTTTGCGAACAGCTCTTAGCAATGCTTGAAGCACAGCGCTGTTTAAGCCTATCAACTCCCGAGATTAGGCTGGCAATACTGAAGTGCATATAAGAACATCCAATAGTCAAAGGTATATGAAATACAAATGGTATAGAGAGAAATAGTCTACGTGTCATAATTCCTCTAATAACTACAACCTAAAACTTAACTGGGAATATTGAAGAACTGGGAATATTGAACCACCAGCTTTCATATGTTCCCATGTTCTGAGCAAGGAACTTAAACGTTAGCTTTTTTACATGGCACATATTGCACTTACTTCTCCAACACGGTTTTTGTGTTATTTAAACCCAACTCAACATGTTTCATTATTTATTTGAGACTAAATAGATTTTATTTATGTATTATATGAAGTTAAAATAAAAGGGTTCATTCAGTATTGTTGTAATTGTCCGATTTTAATCGGTATCAGCTTTTTTTGGACCTCCAATAATCAGTATCGGCGTTGGAGAATCATAATCAGTCGACCTCTAGTTCCAACATCTAGTGGAAAGCCTTCCCAGAAGAGTGGAGGCTGTTATAGCAGCAAAGAAGGGACCAACTCCATATTAATGCCCATGATTTTGGAATTAAATGTTTCAGCTTTTGGCCATGTACAGTACTCCTAAAACAAAATCAAACAATACCACAAACATACATCTAAATATGTCCACGTCTACCAGTGGAGTTATTACAATTATCTCTTGCACACATTCAACCTTAATCAAACAAAAGGTTCTCAATTTGGGTTGATGATTCATCTCCAACACCCATTTCTTTTCATATTGCATCATCAGTTTTTTAATAGCACCTATGACTCCCTTATTTTGGTTTTTGTACAACTGTTCAGTCACTGTTGGAAAAGGTCGGACATTTCAGTGGCCCAGGCTCCCCCTATCGATAGATCCCATTAAAAATTTAGCTGGGTATTCTGGCAATTGGTATATCCAACAGTCTATTCCAAAGTCTCACCAAATGCCTTCCATCACAGCTCACAGGGTTCCCGGCCCATGTTCCCAGTTAAGGTGCAAACTTGTCGATACCTAAAAAATAACGTACTGCTCTGTTTATAGATGTTTGTTTTTTAGATGCCTCTTAGCACCCCACATTCCTGCTGAAAAGTCCAGAACAGGACATGCATGTCTGATACAGTTTGGAATACGTGGCATAATCAATGTCTTTGAGTGTGTTTTTGTTGTCCCTACTACTCCAAGAGCTCTACTTGCTAAGTCGGCCAGGGCACATATGACCTTTCTATATGTTCAACAAAATAGCAACAAAATAGCTAGTATACTCAAGAATTTCTTCACCAAAACCAAACCGAAAAGCACTTATCTTAGTACCTGGGTTTGTAAAATGCAATGTCTGTGTGGGTTTTCTGGTTGATCATTAGTCTCTATCTTTTCAACCAGTTGACTGTACATAATGCAGTATTTCTGCAGGTCATGTTCAGTTTCTGCCATCAAAATAATGTAATTAGCATGTAAGAGGATACTTAGCATTTCATCATATCTTACTCCAATATTTAACTAATTTATTTAGCTAAATCATTCATTAACATAGCAAACAGAGGCGGTGTTAAGGCGTCTCCTTGTTTTACACCTGAGTGTGGGAAACCAATCGGTAGCATATTCATGAAGCTGGGACAATTGTGCCCCGCCTCAGGGGTCTCCCGGTCGCGGCTGGCTGCGTTTTCAGGCAACATGTCTTTTTATAAAATTATTCCTCAAAATATTGCACATGTTTGTTATCTGAGAACAAACTAGCAATCCTTTTCTCCCACTCATGAACTACCTGTGTAATATCAGAGTTCACCCCCCTGCTCTTCCCTGACTTCCATTGGAATTTTCTTATGTCGTTTTGGTCCTAACTTATTTATTTTGGTTACAGAACTGAATGTTTCTTGCCTGTATCTACTCAAGATGTAATAACTGCACTCTCTGATATCTGTTTGAATAGGCCAAGTCTTTTATCAAACACATGCTGTTTTTCTTAACTCATCATTCCAATGAGGCTTGTTCGGCTTGTAAACTTTCCTGGACTTACCCTATCACCAGCAGTCTACCAGGTGACGCACACTCACACAAAACACACGTACACGCTATCTTACACACACACCCACATCCTTGCTATGGCACCTATAGACGTTGCATCTCTGCTTCTAGCTCCTAAACAATTTTGCAGTATTTTTTTGTTTTTTTCTTAGATTATTAGCCCAGAATGTTTTTTTTCTTTTATTACATATAGCCGGAAATCAGTTTTTACAAGCATTTTGCTACACGCGCAATAACATCAGCTAAATATGTGTATGCGACCAATACAATTAAATTTGATTTAACACCTCAAAGTCACAAACACGTAGACACACACTCACAAATATTGTATTCCCGATGTGGCTCATAGTAATATTTCTACTACTGTACTTTGTATTTAATTACACTGTTTCTACACACCACATATTTATCTATCTTGACAATGCTCACTAATATATCTACTGCTGTACGTATCATTCTTAGTATGTCTTGTGGAAATTATTTTCGGTGTACATAGTGCTTTCAGAAAGTATTCCCACCCCTTGACTTTTTCTTACTGCCTGAATTGCAAATGGATTAAGTTGAGATTTTGTCAATGGTTTACACACACTACGCCATAATGTTTATGGAAATGTTTCCAAATTTAAAAATAAAGCTGAATATTCTTGAGTCAAGTATTCAACCCCTTTGTTATGACATGCTTAAATAAGTTCAGGAGTAGAAATGTGCTTAACAATTCGCATCGGTTGCATGGACTCACTCTGTGTGCAATAACTGTGTTTAACAATGATTTTCAAGCACAGATTCAACAACACAGACCAGGCGGGTTTTCCAATTCCTCGCAAAGAAGGGCACCTATTGGTAGATGGGTGGGGGGGGGGGGAGCTTTATTACACCTAGTCACTACAAAGATACAGGAGTCCTTCCTAACCGCTCAGGGATTTCACCATGAGGCCAATGGTGGCTTTAAAACAGTTTGTCTGTGGTATGAGAACTGAGGATGGATCAACAACATTGTAGTTTCTCCAGAATACTAACCTAAATGACAGTGAACAGAATGAAGCCTGAGAGGTATATGATTTGGAGTCCCATAGGGCGGCGCACAATTGCCCCAACATCGTCCGGGCTAGGCCGTCATTGTAAATAAGAATTTGTTCTTAACTGATTTGCCTAATTAAATAAAAAAATTACCTGAACCATTTATTTTTTATTTTTTATCAGTCAACCTATCAGGGTAGTTACAAACAGCACAGGAATTTAAATCAACATGTATTGATCACATCTTTACTAATGCTGCAGAAATGTGCTTGAAAGCAGTATCCAGATCCATCAGATGTAGTGATCACAATATAGTAGCTATATCTAGGAAAACCAAAGTTCCAAAGGCTGGACCTAATATAGTGTATGAGGTCATTCAATAAGTTTTGTAGTGATTCCTATGTTATTGATGTAAATAATATCTGTTGGTCCGTGGTGTGCAATGAGGAGCAAACAGACACTGCACTTGACACATTTATGAAATTGCTTATTCCAGTTGCTAATAAGCATGCACCCATTAAGAAAATTATTATAAAAACTGTTAAATCCCAGTGGGTTGATGAGGAATTGAAAAAGTGTGTGGTTGAGAGGGATGAGACAAAAAGAATGGCAAATAAGTCTGGCTGCACAGCTGATTGGCAAACTTATTGCAAATTTAGAAATCATTTGACTAAACTGAATAAAAATAAGCAGAAACTACACTATGAAACTAAGATAAATAAAGAATGATAGTAAAAAGCTTTGGAGCACCTTAAATTAAATTCTGGGAAATAAGGCAAACTCAGCTATATCATTAATTGAAACAGATGGCTCATTCATTACAAAAACAACTGATATTGCCAACTACTTTAATGATTTTTTTCATTGGCAAGATTAGCAAATGTAGGCATAACATGCCAGCAACAAATGCTGACACTACACATCCAAGTGTATCTGACCAAATGATGAAAGACGAGCATTGTCATTTTAAATTCCGAAAACTTAGTGTGGAAGAGGTGAACAAAAATATTGTATATCAACAATGACAAGCCACCAGGGTCTGACAACTTGGATGGAAAATTACTGCAGATAATAGCGGAAGATATTGGCACTCCTATTTGCCACCTCTTCAATTTAAGCTTACTAGAAAGTGTGTGCGCTCAGGCTTGGATGATGCAAGTCATTCCACTACCTAAGCATAGTAAAGCCCTCTTTTACTGGCTCAAATAGCCAACCAATCAGCCTGTTACCAACTCTTAGTAAACTTTTGGGAAAAATGGTTTGACCAGATACAATGCCATTTTACAGTAAACAAATTGACGACAAACTTTCAGCATGCTTATAGAGAAGGACATTCAACAAGCACAGCACTTACACAAATGACTGGTTGGCTGAGAGAAATTGATGATATCAAGATTGGGGGGGATTGTTTTGTTAGACTTCAGTGCGGCCTTTGACATTATCGATCATAGTCTGCTGCTGGCAAAACGTATGTGTTATGGCTTTACACCCCCTGCCATATTGTGGATAAAGAGTTACCTGTCTAACAGAACACAGAGGATGTTCTTTAATGGAAGCCTCCAACATAATCCAGATAGAAATAGGAATTCCCCAAGGCAGCTGTCTAGGCCCATTTACTTTTTCAATCTTTACTAATGAATTGCCACTGGCTTTGAGGAAAACCAGAGTGCCTATGTATGCGGATGACTCAACACGTCAGCTACTACAGTGACTGAAATGACTGCAAAAGTTAACAAATAGTTGCAGTTAGTTTTAGTGGGTGGCAAGGAATAAGGTAGTCCTAAATATTTCTAAAACTAAAAGCATTGTATTTGGGACAAATCATTCACTAAACCCTAAATCTGAACTAAATCTTGTACTAAATAATGTGGAAATTGTGCAAGTTGAGGTGACTAAACTGCTTGGTGTTATGCTGTATTGTAAACTGTCATGGTCAAAGCATATTGATACAACAGTAACTAAGATGGGGAGAAGTATGTCCATGATAAGGTGCTGCTCTACTTTCTTGACAGCACTTTCAACAAGGCAGGTCCTACAGGCCCTAGTTTGGTTTCATCTGAACTATTGTTCAGTCATGTGGTCAAGTGCCACAAAAAGGACTTAGGACATTTTTTAATTGGGGCAGCACAGGTAGCCCTTGGATGTACACAGAGAGCTAATAATAATAATATGCATGTCAATCTCTCCTGGCTCAAAGTGGAGGAGAGATTGACTTCATCATTGCTTGTAATTGTGAGAGGTATTGACATGCTGAATGCACCGAGCTGTGCACACAGTCTGTGAATGTATTGTAATGTTTTTAAAATTGTATAAACTGCTTTAATTTTGCTGGACCCAGGAAGAGTATGGGGATCCATTAGAAATACAAACAAGGCACTAAAGTTAAACTGCAAAACATGTAACAAAGAAATTAACTTCCTGAATACAAAGTGATATGTTTGGGGGTAAATCTAACACAACACATTACTGAGTACCACTTCATATTTTCAAGCATGGTGGTGGCTGCATCGTTATGGGTATGCTTTTCATCGGCTAGGACTAGGGAGTTTTTGGGGGATAAAAAGAAACAGAATGGAGCTAAGCACAGGCAATATCCTAGAGGAAAACCTGGTTGTCTGCTTTCTAACAGACACTGGGAGATATTCACCTTTCAGCAGGACAATAACCTAAAACACAAGGCCAAATATACATGAGATGCTTACCAAGAGGACAGTGATTGTTCCTGAGTGGGCTAGTTAGTTTTGAATTAAATCTGCTTGAGAATCTATGGCAAGACTTGAAATTGGCTGTCTAGTAATAATCAGCAACCAAATTGACAGAGCTTGAATAGTTTTTAGAAGAATAATGTGCAAATATTGTACAATCTAGGTGTGCAAAGCTCTTAAAGACTTACCCAGAAAGATTCACAGCTGTAATCACTGCCAAAGGTGATTCTAAAATCTATTGACTCAAGGGTGTGAATACTTATGTAAATTAGGTTTCTGTATTTAATGTTCAATACATTTGTAGAAACATTTTCTCAGTCATTATGGGTTGTTGTGTGTAGATCAATAAAATTTTGAGTTTAGGCAAAAACATAAAATGTGGAAATTCAAAGGGTATGAATACTTTCCAAAGGCACTATGTATAAGTTGCATTTTGATTACCGTTAGTGCCATTTGGGATTAATCCAATTTAACAACCCAACTTTCTTGATTTCACACTTTTTTTGTACTTGTTTTTACTTGTTAATTATTTGTGTACTTGTTTGACTTTTTCCTGCATACTTAGGAGCTAGGAACATAAGCATTTCGCTGCACCCGCTATAACATCTGCTAAACTGTGTGCGCGACCAATAAACTTTTAGTTAATTTGATTCAGGTGTTGAACGCGGCTGGATGATGTGTGCTGTGGGCTTTGTGAATGATTCATGTAAGACCTTTAATAAGAGGAGAGTCTAGGAGGTCCGCACTCGACACTGAGAATCCAGGGTGAGAGGTATGAGAGGTGGCAGCAGTAAGCCTGGGAGGGAATGCTCTGTGCCCCTCATCTACCTCGCACTATCACCCTACTGCATTCTTCACCCTGTGGTACCGCCAATGCAATAACCTGGCCCTACTGGCGAGACGGAAAAGGAGAGCAGGGATGGATGCGTGACACAGAGAGGGGTAGATAAAGGGAGGAGTTAAATGGAGGAACTGGGGGAAGGAAGAGGGGATGAAAGGAGTAAGATGAATGGAGGTTCGGACTGGGAAAGGGGGAGAGACAGAGGAAAGGGCTGTTCTCGGAGGACACAGTGAGGTGTTTGCTCTTCCTGAGATGGAATATTAACATCAATTATGGGCTTGGATAAATCTCAGGGTGCATGCTTGTCTGAATCATCAGTTTGCCTGAGGGTTATAGACCCATTTTCCATACTTTATTCCATACCTGTCACATTCAATCTTCTCATGACTGTAACCATACTGAGATACCCAGAGCCGCAGAGCTAGGTCACACAGAGGTCGTATTTCAGTTCTCTGACAATTACTGTACTGTAATATAGACATATTATTACTAGAATGTGAAAAGCCCCTCAGACCAGAGATTATATTTCTATGACTGTAACCACCTTGTACCTTTTTTATTTCCAAACCAATGCCCTCTCAAATTGGTTGTAAACAGGATTTATTATTTCCTACAGATATCGTGTCTCTGCATAAACGCTGACGGAGAGGAATATAGGAATATTTTAGATATCTATCTATTCTAATCTTAATTGTCCTTTGTTGGTGTACTATGAATTCTATTTGCATTAGATTTAGAATCTGCCTGTTCATCACTGTACCCTCTCTGCATACAGCACAGCAACTGTGCCTCGTTCTGTCAGGTTGCAACATCAGAGGAATGCCATGGTTACTCCATAGCAACTACTGTTTCTTCAATGATATTGTTTCTTCAACTAGACATGGTTTTACTAACAAGGTGGTGTTCCAGATTTGCAGCAATTATCTACCTTGTTCTTGTCACCTCTACCATGGCATTGACAGTCAATTCAACTCTTCTGAGTATCTGAATATTGACGTGAAGGAAGTCTGTGCTGAGCTCAAGTCCTTAACTTTCTTCTGGATTAGTGCGGCCGCTCTTGTGCATAAAGGTGTGTGTGCATGTTTGCAGCCACTGGTGTTCATATGTAATGCAGCCTGATTATCTCCGTTTACCTGTCTTCCGGCTAAACCACTGGAGCCTAGAGGGAGAAAAGGAGTATAGCTAATGATGTTAACGAGGCTAGCGGTCTTTTCCCCCCCTTAACAATCTCCTTAATTAGCGTGCTAGTCACACTGCTACACCGGACCCATTACCTCAGCTGGAGCTGTCACAGGCTGTGTCAGGACCAGCACTGATGGAGCTCCTCTACCAGATAAACACACACACACACACACACACACACACAGGCACTCCCCTGTCGGCGGTAGAGTGTGTATTGACATTTGCCTCTTTGGTAATGCACCGATAGCCACCCCTGATTGGATGGCGACTTATCACCCCCGTGGAGCTCTGCGTCAGTGCACACGTCAGTCCAGACGTGCTGGGACCAAGGACAGATTATACCCTTCAATTTTGGGTCCAATTATTCACTTCGTTATAGTTCGGGTACCTGTACATGTTGGTCATGTCATACTAAAGATGCACCGGGCATTATGTGTGAAGGCAGAAGTTATGAAATGAGACACCATAATGAACATCGGTCGTGCACAGGAGGATCACCTGCTGGGTGTCGACGAACAGTTGGCGATTCAACATGATGGCCGATGTTCTGTGGTCAGAGGCGATGGGATGGCCAACCGCTCATTATGGTGTCTTGTCCTTTACAGTGCTCAGGTGTGAAGTTCCTCTCTCTGCCTCCCACTGTGCTGCCATAGGCTTTTAGTATTGCTTCAATCAGACAGTCATCCTCACAGCTCCTCTGCAAGGTATGAACTTAAAGGGCTTTGGATCTCCGGGAAGAATGCTGCGTTGGCGGCAGGGTTGTAGTTCTCTCCCAGTCGTGTCTTTAAATGGATTTAGCTGTCGCCTGATTTCCCCTGAATGTTTTATTCAACAGTCTGTTGTCTTATCTGTATTTGAGGGCTCAAACACTCCGTCTGGAAGGAAGGATAAGTTGCACTAACTATGTATCGCTTTCTTCAACCACAATAATCCTTAAACAACAGTCTTATCTTGATAAGTACTATTCAAACCTGTTGATTGATCCCACAACATACTCTATTAAGTATAAACGTTCAAGTTTGAATGAACTCAACTCCAAGGAGTTAGCTGTGGAAGTAAAAAACATGTATTTTTTATTTTGTCAGCCAATGTTTCACCTCTTTCCTCTGTGTCTTGGTCTTTCCTGTGATCAGCTCTGTGCATCTGCTCCCATCTAGTATTCTAGCCAGCTGCTGAGTCAGACAGACAAATCTGCTATTCGCAATGTTTTCCCCCTGCTCGTGTGCTCTGTGTACCCCGTGTAGCTCACAGCAGCTCTGTCCCTGTGCTCTGTAAAGCTTGTGGCCCCTGGTCTAGTCTATGGTAACTTTTTCCGCCCCCTCGCTTTTCGCCCCTCCCTGTGCTGTACTTAGCACTGCTTGCTCTCTGTCCCTGTCCTTGTATAACCCATGGTCTCTAGTGTACAGCAACTCTGTTCCGGCTCTCTAGTTAGCTCTGTCCCTGTATAACCTATTGTATAAACCAGCTTTGTCCATACTCTGGTTAGCCCTGCGCTCTGTCCCTGTATAACCTATTGTGTAAAGCAGCTATGTCCAAACTCTGGTTAGCTCTGCCTTCTCTGGGCCCCGTCAGTGAGGCTGATAGGTAAAGGTCAGACTGAGTCTGTGTCCCGTGGTGAAGGTGTCATCATGATTAAGCACTAGTGACATGGCAGTCAGATGGCTACCCACGAGAGCCTCTTGCCACTGTCATGTTGGCTAGGTTTGGAAGAGGAGAGAAGGATGGAGAGTGGAGTGAAGGGTTGGGTGGGTGTGGAAGATTGGGGTGAGAGGAGAACGGGAAGGGGATGTTTAGATGTTGGCTGGAGAGGGGAGGATGGAGACAGAGGGAATAGGGCTGTTTGGGTGGGTGCTTGGCTCTGTTTTGGTCAGAACATTAATCACAACCTTGTCAAGTGACAAATAGATGAGACAGAAGTCCAGGGAGCAGCCGGAGCCTGTGAACGAAATTGGCTGCTGAATTGAGGCATGCCATGTGTGTCTGACTTACGGCGGCCATTAAACAGACAGCTATTACTTTGGAAGTTTAGATGACAGAGCGGAAGGTTTTATTGATGTGTGGAAACATACTGACTGGCTCGAAAGTTCACAGACCTGCCTTTTCAACTGAATGATTGTGTGTGTGTGTGAGTCTTACCGGTCTGTCATAACCTGATGATGTGGGTGTTCTCTCCTCCAGTGTCTGGCAGTGTGGGAGACCTTCCTTCTCTCCCAGAGAACAGAACCCAGCGAGGAGACTGACAGAGACAACACCCCCTAACCCCCACGATGCACTTCTTCTCTATTACACAACCCTCTGCCCACCACCCCCTATCCAGAGGGCACAGCCAAAGACATCTTCCAGCACAACCCGGAGGACTCCTGGAATTTAAACCTAATCATTCCAATGAAGCTTCACTTTAAAGTCACTTTAGCACAGACTGTGATAAATATGAGATCTTTAAATATGCATGATCAGCCAGCCGCTGCCTTAGGGCTTCTGTATGTACAGCCCTGGATCTGAGGGTAGATATACTGAGTACACTGATGGATCCACCATGATTTTCACAGCAATACGATGACATACTTTACTTGTTTACCTGTTTTACAATGACTCACTATGGTATTTTGATAACAGAAAATAAACTAGAGTGCCACATTTTTGTTTTTTACTATACACATTTTTCTCTTTGTAAAGCTTTAAATTGGGTTTTTAAGATGTTGGCATAATAAAATGGATTGCTACATTGCGTTTTCTCAGTGCATGGTGTTTTATGGAGCCTAAGCTATTGGCTTGTAGTTAGTCTTAACAGCGACATCAATGTTATTTTCATGTAGGTGCTTTTCAAGATATTACGATCTGCGACGCTTATGACGAACACTACCGTCTGAAAAGAAAACCATGCTAAATTTCAGAGAAATGCAATCTTTTCCATTGATCATGAAATATAATGCATAATACATTTTCACAGCAGTGTCTCGTTACATCAAACCAGAATCTCTCTACTATAAACGTCATAGTGCAAATTGTAATCGAAAATAGTTTTTTTTTATGGCATACATTTTGTTTTGCTTTGTCAATTGGGGGGATTTTCATGCTGTACGTGTGTGAGAATGGACAGTTGAGTAGAAATGCATGTTCCCTGCTTAACTAGGTTACCCACTCTAAAGGCCTAATCACATTAAACTTTAAAGAACCCTCAAAATAACAGTGCCCTGAAATTAGGCCCTTTATCTGCACTTTATTGAATATAGAACGAGCAACGAGAGGAAAGAAAAGCACATGCTTTTTAAACCAAGAGCTGAGCTATAACCAGAGGTACTTCCCAAATGGCACTCTATTCCCTATATAGTGCACTACTTCTGACAGGGCTCTGGTCAAAAGTTGTGAACTATAAAGGGAATGTGGTGCCGTTTGGGACACATCAGAACTGGCGTCAATACAGTGTTACAAAGCATCCCATTAGAATATCATATTAGATTGCGTGTGTGTGTTAATCAAGTTTAAACTATGGACCATGTTTGGCGATTTCTCATGGACTCCTTTACCTCCACAGTTCCAACTGGTTCCTTTGATCAAGCCGTTCTGAATAACTAATAGTTTACCCCTGAGGTGAGGAGGACACATCATTTACCACCTCAACAGACAACCTGCACCTGAAATGGCAACCTATTCTGTATTTCGTGTACTACTTTTCACCAGGACCCATAGGGCGCTGGTCAAAAAGTAGTGTGCTACATAGGGGATAGGGTGCTATTTAGGATACACTTAACCAGATTTCTTTCTCTGGCTATGCTGTGGTGAACGCTGGCCCTGCCATGTGGGTATGAATATTCCAGTAGCTCAGAAGAACTTCCATGCGATGCGAGGCTGTGAGCAAGCATGGTAGTATGGCAGGGCTTTCCAAGATTCCCGCCCGCCTGCCCCACTGCCGGGTCAAACAGAGGGGTGCAGGGGGAGTCTTCCTCCATTCGCTATCTGATTCAACATTAATCAAGATGGAGACACAGGAAGCTGATGAATGAATGGAGAGGTTTAGCTCTTTTAGTATGTGTCCGTAATGGCAACCTATTCCTTTTATAGTGCCCTACTTTTTACCAGGGCCCGTAGGGATCTGGTTTAATGTAGGGAACTATAAAGGGAATCGGCTGCCATTTGGGACACAAATGTAGACTGCTAATGACTGAGGGATGGATGTGTTCAAGTTTCTTTGCCATGTTTAATGGATGCATTGAAAATCTTACTCATTCAATGATCACATAACAACCACATGAAATATAGGCTATAAATATACCAGTGCAACAACCAGCAATGAAATCAGTAATAAAACCAACTAGCAAAAGAATAAAGCTGATATAAATCAAACAATGCATTGACTGGAGGGCTTTCTCACAGAGACGGTGTTCAATAAACAATACTTTATCTTTTTGACATATACGCCTCTCAGAAGACATCATCTGTGTTTACGCAATACAAACATTGACATTTTTGCTTTGGGGAGAGCAGAGATGGGCACACGAACACACTGTTTTAGACAGTTGGTGCCCAAAACAGTCACGTAGTTACTCCTAGTGAAAACATTTGCATTTGATTTATACAAGAGGGCTATAATGGCAACAGGAGTGCCTATCATCACCAGCATCAGGTGTGCTACAGTGTAGGCTGCTGAGGGCAGGATGGCTCATACAGTAATAATGCCTGCAATGGAGAGAATGGAATTGCATCAAATCATGTGTTCGATGTACTTTATACCATTCCACCTATTCCGATCCAGCCATTACCACAAGCCCGTTCTCCCAAATTAAGGTGCCACCAACCTGTGGTGTGTACAGTTCCAGAGATGGATAGTTAACACATATAGAGTGATACAGCCCAGTTGGCGCAGTGTCACTCACACAGTCATTAGAACGTGCACTTGCCTCTACATCTAGCACTTCAAATAGCTTAGAGCTTTCACTGGTGGTGAGGTGAAAAGAGAGAGGGAGGTATAGCTTACCATACACTACTGAATGGATTTTGAAGCTCTCTATTGCGGTGTTCATGAAAAAAGAGTCTTAGGGGAGTGGGGAAGGCGGTGGGAGGAAAAGAGAGAAAACAGAGAAAAAACAGACAGAAGGAACTTGTATTGTTCCATTTCATTTTTTGTCTTATTAAAATACCTGCACCAGCTCCTCTCCTCTCTCTCTCTGATCCCTCTGGCTCGGAGCGTCAAGCCAACTGTAACTGTGGCTAACTTCCTGGTTTCTGTTGTGTGTTGCGGTAATTAGAGTGGTGGGTGTGAAATTGATGCATGGCAGTCGCTGGCAGGCATCGTGGTCATGTCAAATCCCTGGAACGCTCCAATGTGCAGACAGCAGGAGAATGTTATGACAGAGAGACAGAGATGGGCTCTGGCAAAGGACAGCCTAAAGGGGGGGAAAGGTAGAACCTTATATTTTCTTATTATTTATTTGTCTATTTTGGTCTCTGGATGTGATTTTTTCAATATGTCAAAATATGCCTGTATACAACATGATGAAGCAATGGAACATTTCACTTCTAGGAACTAAACACTTAGTCATTTATCTCATCTAGTCATGCTATCGAAATAAATCATAAAATACATTTTGTGTGCTTTTCATTCAGTGCTGACGTGGAAAAGTATAGCAGATGTTCTAATGTGATCAGAATATTAAATCTTGGTCAGTGTACAGAGTTTGTCCTAAAGGCAGAAGACCAGACTCCGTCTGACGTAATAGGACATAATCAACTGGACCCGCTAGGCACATGATGAAGTCCTGCTGTATTTCCACTGTGATTGGTGTCGCTCTGATTTTCTTCAATGAGCTTCTATTAGACAGCGTGTGCGTCCCAAATGGAGCCCTATTCTCTATAGTGCCATTTGGGACAAGCCCACTGAGTCTGGGTAACCCTGCCTTCTACAATCTGATATCATCGCAGATTGCCCGTCTTCTCTAACCATTTAGTACAAATACCAACACCAGGAGAAAACTATTGGTAGGCTGTTTAGCATTATAAACAGCTTTTTGCTGTTTGTAACAAACTTCCTTAGAATGGCAGTCAGCCAGTTAGACGAGGTTTAGACCAGAGAAGCGGTTACCAACACAACAATACAACCCTACACCCGTGGTAGCCATTGTGAGGACAATGGAGAAAGTTTGGCATATCTGCTATACATCTACTGTTCACATTCAAGTTTAAATTAAATGTTGAGGAGCTGTATACAATGAATGAGCAAGGACTTACAAGGGATAAAGATAGTATTTTCTCACATTCTGAAAATAAGCTTCTGAGTGTTCTGTACTTGAGGTGTTTCCAGAGGTGTTTCCAATGTTTTCATAGCACTATTTACAACAGCATCATCTTGTTTAAAACCCTATGTTGTTCACGTGACATACTTGAAGACTTAACTGCTGGGATGTTTTGAAACCTAATTGACAGGGGTTTTCAGAATGCATTTTGATTGTGGCGCCTCCTTATCTTTCTCCATATCCCTCTTCTCAGAAAAGATGAAAAGAGAGAAGAAGAATCCTCTGTGCAGTGCTTGGGAGGGTTCCGAGCCAGATAATGGACCCAGCGGTAAGTAATCAGAGTTTTTCACTCAGTCACCATCATTCAGTCTCAGATCATAACAAACCTCAAAATCCTGATTCCAGCCTTTGCCTTTCCTGGAAGCGAAGCTGAACATTGGGTAATGGCAAAGCTCCATAAAACCAGAATAAAAGGAAAACACATCATCGTGTTCAGTAAATGTAACATGAATGGCTCATAAAGGTAGTCAACAGATGCCGACAGATGTCCCCATGTTTTTTTTGTATCTTGTTTGTGTGTGTGCCCGCGGATGTGTGTGCATGTGTGTGCATGCTCGTGCGTGTTTGCGTGCACGTTTTTTGACTGATTGACGTCCCTATGGCACTCTTATTTAATGTGGCTCTGTGTATGAACAGCAGGAGAGAGTGCAATAGCCAGTACTGTGTGTGTGTGTGCGTGTGTGCGTGTGTGTGTGTGTGTGTGTGTGTGTGTGTGTGTGTGTGTGTGTGTGTGTGTGTGTGTGTGTGTGTGTGTGTGTGTGTGTGTGTGTGTGTGTGTGTGTGTGTGTGTGTGTGTGTGTGTGTGTGTGTGTGGGGTGGTGGGGGGGGGGGGATAGGCCCAACTGCAGAGTGACACTGTGTGGGTTGGTTCACCTGCTGGGATAAATGATACTGTGGAACCAGGAAGCAGCTATTATGAACAGAAACACCCATATTGCTGTGCCTGTACATGTAGCAACATTCAGAAATACCAATATTAGAGATGCTGCTTCAGCCACCCTGCAAAACTCATCTTGACCTTCCAGAATACAACAAACACGTTTTCTACTGCCAAGGAGGTTCAAGACTTCTTCTATAAGCACATCAAGCCCAACAGACAAAGGGATGAGCCGACAGATTTAGGCTAACCCCAATTTGGCTGTCTCAATATTCAGGTATGCTATCCACGCACAATCACGCAGCCTAGCTTATGGCTGTGATGCAGCCCTCAGCATAAGACAATGATGAGGACACCCCCTCAATGGGGTAAAAGGAACACTATTATTATTGTTGTTGCTGAAGATTGGACTTCGTTATTATTATATTGCCTATGTTCCAGGGTATTTAGACAATGATGACTCCACGGCAAATTAATGAACAATGGACATCATATTGAAGTGCCATACAGACTGGGGTTGCTTCCTTGTGGGGCTACAGCACATTGCATCCCTATGGACTAAACTGTTTAGGATAGATTGTCAGTCCCCTATGGGCTTCCGCACAATTCCTTTATTACATTTTTTTGACTTAATTTAGACCATATTGCTAATAACAATGAGGATATTTGTGACCCACCACCTGGATTCAGTCCTATGAAGCAAAATTTGAAATTGTGTTTTTTACATTGGATAAAAGAAGAGACACAGAGCTAGAAGATGGTATATCATACACTGCAGTTGAGAAACAATGGGAAAGTTATTCTGCTTTGAAAGTTGATAAAACTTGTAACCCCACTTTTGAGAAAATACAGTTCATATAAAGAAATCAGTCAATTTAAATTCCTTAGGCCCTATTCTTTAGTCACAGATACCTTAAAAAAGGTAGGGGTGTGGATCAGAAAACCAGTCAGTATGTGGTCTGACCACGATTTGCCTAATGCAGTGCGACACATCTCCTTAAGATAGAGTTGATCAGGCTGTTGATTTTGACCTGTGTAATGTTGTCCCAATCCTCTTCAATGGCTGTGCGAAGTTGCTGGATATTGGCTGAAACTGGAACATGCTGTCGTACACGTCGATCCAGAGCATCCCAAACATGCTCAATCGGTGACATGTCTGGTGAGTATGCAGGCCATGGAAGAACTGGGAGATTTTCAGCTTAAAGGAATTATGTACAGATCCTTGCATGCTGAAACATGAGGTGATGGCGATGATGAATGGCACGACAATGGGCCTCAGGATCTCGTCACGGTATCTCTGTGCATTCAAATTGCAATCGATAAAATGAAATTATGTTTGTTATCGGTAGCTTATGCCTGCCCATACCATAACCCCACCGCCACCATGGGGCACTCTGTTCACAAAATGACATCAGCATCATTCTGCCATCTGCCCGCTACAGTTGAATCCGGGATTCATCCGTGAAGAGCACACTTCTCCAGTGTGCCAGTGCCCACTGAAATCAGTTACGATGCCAAACTGCAGTTAGGTCAAGACCATGGTGAGGATGACAAGCACACAGATGAGCTTCCCTGAGACGGTTTCTGACAGTTTTGCAGAAATTCTTTGGTTGTGCAAACCCACAGTTTCATCAGCTGTCTGAGTGGTTGGTGTCAGACGACTCCACAGGTGAAGAAGCCGGATGTGGAGGTCCTGGGTTGCCGTGGTTATACGTTGTTTGCGGTTGTGAGGCCGGTTGGACGTAAACCAATTTATGATGGAGCTAAATGCTCGTGTCTGGAAATACAATGTAAAGTTTGGTACGAATTGTCCTACATCTTTCCCACTTTCTACATTTTATCCGGGATCGTTTACCTTGGCATATAAATTTTTAAGCCGCACTATGAATTTTATCTCAATAGCCAGAAGGGGGAGTCATGGGAAACATTGAACTATATGAAATTCAGCCATGGCAGTATATTCATTTTGACAATAGATATTCTGACGGTTAAAGCAACTGGGATATTATTCCATCTACTGAGGTCGGATTGAATTGAGTGTTCTGTGAAAATTGCTGGCAATGGTTTTATCTCAAAAGGGAATTATATCTACTTACAAATATTTAAAATGGGAAACGATTGGGATTCCATAAGTAGAGATGGAGTCCTCCATCGGGGTATTGAGAGGCAGTAGGGCTGATTTGGTTAGATTCATTTTATAACTTGAGATGAAGCTAAATATATCTCTGAGCTTCAATGTGTTTGGGAGCGATTGAGATACATTGTCTAGATATATAAAAATATCACTCTGCGTATAATGAGATGAAGTCATCAGTATATTTTTGAGAAATTTGTGTTATTTTTATCGATTGACGAATTGCATGGGCCAGGGGTTCCATGGATAATAAGAATAGCAGAGGCAAAATTGGATCGCCTTGTCTACTGCTAGTGATTCTGAATGGAACAGAGCAGATATTGACTGTTAGCTGAGGGTTTAGCATATAGTATTTTAATTATATTAATGAAATTGGAGCCAATAAACAGACAATCATAATATCAGTCAAAAAGAATATGCAACAAAAACCAACTTTATAAGAGGTTTTATAAATAGGTTATTTTCGGCACAAAATTCCATGACGTACAGTAAGGCAGAATTGTTGGAAGAATATATGGATGCAGTTCAATGCATGATTAATATAATTCACCAATATATTTCTTGGTACATTAGTTCAAAAAATATTCCTATCAGATTGTAAATCACAGCTGGCCTGGTACATTGTTTGCTGCCTCCACCCATTTGGAATGCACTGTTTCAGTGTCAATGACTCAATATTTTGGACATAAATGGACAAATGTAACTAATGCTGGGAATGTCAATACAATCAAACTAACACGGGCAATGATCCTAGGTCAATCATAATGTGGCTAATAGGCTAGTGTATCTATTTATCTAGCTATTTATTTAGCAAGCTAAAATCACGGAGCCTGACGTTAGCTAGCTAGCCAGCTAGCTGCTGAGAAGATATCATGTTACCTTTCCCCTCATATAATATTTTGGTGGCTACAGCTAGAGATGCAGGTGTCCTTTGTTTAGCTAGCAAGAAATGTGAATCGCTTTGCTAGCTACGCTGAACTTAAATGACTGTTATCCAGTTAGCATATCTCTTGCGTTCATAAATTCACTCTGACTTACTCCGATTTCAGAGCACACATCTGAGTGTGCCAGGGTGCAATATAACTGATGCATTTACAAACACGCAACACCCGCTGAATATGACTGGCAAAAAAAAGTTATTCAATTGTTGCCAGCAGCACAGTTAGTCACTCACGCTCTAGATAACATGAAAACAGCCTAACCAGTTCTGCTATGCCGAGTAAAATGGTCAGAGTGAGGTGTTCTCTCATTTGAGAGTGAGGTGTTCTCTCACTGGAAATAGCTAGCAAGCTAGCCAACTTTAGCCAGTTAACTTGTGTGCTTGACTGCCAACATTGTGAGGAACGCTTGGATCAACCCTACTCCTCGGCCAGAGAGTCCAGTGTCAATAGTGCAGTGTGCACCTGAACGCTCGGAGAGCGGAACGCTCTGAATTTAAGAACAGACATCTGACAATTCTCTGAATTAGTAATGACCTATTGCGCACTCTGACACACTTGAACAACTTTGTTGTCAATCAAATGTATTTGGCATCGATCAAATGAGTGGGCAGGCAGGCAAGTTCCCATTCAGTTGTCAAAATGTGGTTTTAGACAAGCTGTAAAATTCCCAAATCTAAGAGGACTCCTGTAGTATTTACATATTTGCAGAAATCCATTCAGGTGTATTTTGTGGCTTTTGGTGAATGCGTTCTGATGATCTAAAGTTGCGCTGTTGCCACCGCCTGTAAACACACCGTCCAGTTCAAAGTGAATGATGGCAGGTCTTAATGCCTGTATACACACAGTCCAGTTCAAAGTGAATGATGGCAGGCCCGTGTGGCAAATGGCTTAGTTACATAAAGGCCTACTGTAGCTCTGATTGGCTATGGCGCACCGGTCTGCATAAACTCTGGTCCTGGACAAGACAGATGTTTATATTAGGTTTTATTTACTACAGTGTCTATCAATTGTATGATCGCACAGCCGCTTTCCCACTCTATATTGCTATAGAATTTTCACAAATGCCTTACTCTACGTGATTCCCAAACATTCTATGAATTTATGAGTGCCAGAAAATGGCCATATCTAAGTGCTCACTTGTAAAAAAAGATGTCATATTCTTCCTGGGGATGTATAGGAACAGATTTTTATAAGATTTCACGTTGCTGAAACACTGTCAGTTCCACTTTAGATATTCAATGCTTTCCATCTATTTTTTACTTAACGATGATAGCCCCTTGAATCTCTTAATCAATCAGAGAAGATTACTGCTGGCAGGCAGCACTGCTGCGATAAATAGTATGGTTTCCGGGTGGGGAGGGAGGATGCGGGTGGGTGGATGGGGACTGAGGGGGGGAATGGGTTTGGGTTAACTTGAATGTATTTATTTGATTGGTTCTGTACATGTAACCTCCCTCTAAAAACGAAAAATGACTAAACTGAATAAAAAGGTCACAAAAAAAAAGATACACCAATATTACTGGGGCTGGGCCTCCCGGGTGGCGCAGTGGTCTAAGGCACTGCATCGCAGTGCTAGCTGTGCCACCAGAGATTCTGGGTTTGAGCCCAGGGTCTGTCGCAGCCGGCCGCGACGGGGAGGCCCATGGGGCGGCGCACAATTGGCCCAGCGTCGTCCGGGTTAGGGAGGGTTTGGCCGGCAGGGATGTCCTTGTCTCATCGTGCACTAGCGACTCCTGTGTCGGGCCGGGCGCAGTGCATGCTGACCAAGTCACTAGGTGTACGGTGTTTCCTCTGACACATTGGTGCGGCTGGCTTCCGGGTTGGATGTGCATTGTGTCAAGAAGCAGTGCGGCTTGGTTGGGTTGTGTTTCGGAGGACGCATGGCTCTCGACCTTCACCTCTCCCGAGTCCGTACGGGAGTTGCAGCGATGAGACAAGACTGTAACTACTACCAATTGGATACCACGAAATTGGGGAGGAAAAAATATATATATATATTACCGGGGCTGTACATGTAGCTACGTTCAGAAACACCGTACCTTAAATTACTGTCCCAATATTACACCTCTGTACCTTAAATTACTGTCCCAATATTACACCTTTGTACCTTAAATTACTGTCCCAATATTACACCTTTGTACCTAAAAGTACTGTCCCCATATTACGCCGTTGTACCAAAAAGTACTGTCCCTATAGTATCCTAAAAGTAACACTCACCTGCACTGCAGCAGGTGAGGGGTTAAATGGAGTGCGCCCTTGTCTATAAAACACTTCTAATTTATTATCCTGTGGTGGGATGGGAGCTTTAAGAGATGTCTTGTCCAGAGCCTTCTGTGGTGGACCAACCAAGCTACTGTTCCGGAAGACAGCCTTTGGCTTGAGTAAGTCATCGATCAGTGTTTGGGCCTGTGTGGACAGAGCACTGTAATTATAGTCAGGCTCAGTGATTCATCATGACTGCAACAGGACCAGGTTGTGTCAGCCATTCAAATGGGGCTCTCTCAATCTGTAACTTGATCCAGTCAGTGGGGGGGGGGGATATGGTTATGGGAAAAGACCCACTGCTCTCTACTGATGAGGATTATAATGGAATAGTATACAAAAATGAAGAGAGCAATATTTAGGGGGAATTATTTAGATCAAGGTTGCAAGCCCTTATGGAAAAAACACATGATTTCACGTGTGAAATGTTCATGTTTTGAGATTTTCTTGTGATCAAATAACCTTTCACATGTGAAATCATGTCAAACCATGTGGTTTTGGAACACTTCACATGCGATGATATTTCACATGAAGTTTCACATGTGAATGTTTTCACGAGATTTCACAGGTGATGCCCAGCAAACAAAGATTAGTTGTTAAGATGTCCCTGGAACATCACGCATACACTATACAGTGCCTTTGGAAAGTATTCAGACCCCTTGACTTTTTCCACATTATGTTACGTTACAGCCTTCTTCTAAAATTGATTAAATAAAAAAAATCCTCAGCGATCTACACACAATACCCCATAATGACAAAGTGAAAAATGTTTTTTGAAATTTTAGCAAATGTATTAAATGTTTCCATTGATCTTCCTTGAGATGTTTCTACAACTTGATTGGAGTCCACCTGTGGTAAATTCAATTGATTGGACATGATTTGGAACACCTGTCTATATAAAGTCCCATAGTTGACAGTGCATGTCAGAGCAAAAACAAAGCCATGAGTTCGAAGGAATTGTCCGTAGAGCTCTTAGACACAGATTTTGCCGAGGCACAGATCTGGGGAAGGGTACCAAAACATTTCTGAAGTTCCCCCAAGAACACAGTGGCCTCCATCATTCTTAAATGGAAGAAGTTTGGGACCACCAACACTCTTCCTAGAGCTGGCTGCCCGGCCAACCTGAGCAATCGGGGGAGAAGGGCCTTGGTCAGGGAAGTGACCAAGAACCCGATGGTCACTCTGACAGAGCTCTAGAGTTCCTCTGTGGAGATGGGAGAAACTTCCAGAAGGACAACCATCTCTGCAGCACTCCACCAATCAGGCCTTTATGGTAGAGTGGCCAGAAGGAAGCCACTCCTCAGTAAAAGGCACATGACAGCCCGCTTGGAGTTTGCCAAAAGGCACCTAAAGACTCTCAGACCATGAGAAACAAGATTATCTTTGGCCTGAATGCCAAGCGTCACGTCTGGAGGAAACCTGGCACCATCCCTACGGTGAAGCATGATGGTGGCAGCATCATGCTGTGGGGATGTATTTCAGCGGCAGGGACTGGGAGACTAGTCAGGATCGAGGCAAATACTGTATGAACGGAGCAATGTACAGAGATCCTTGATGAAAACCTGCTCCAGAGCGCTCAGGACCTCAGACTGTGGCGAAGGTTTACCTTCCAACAGGACAATGACACTGAGCACACAGCCAAGACAACACATGAGAGGCTTCGGGATAAGTCTCTGAATGTCCTTGAGTGGCCCAGCCAGAGCCCGGACTTGAACCCGATCGAACATCTCAGGAGACCTGAAAAAGCTGTGCAGCAACGCTCCCCATCCAACCTGACAGAGCTTGAGAGGATCTGCAGAGAAGAATAGGAGAAACTCCCCAAATACAGGTGTGCCAAGCTTGTAGCGACATACCCAAGAAGACTCAATGCTGTTTTTTATCATAGTGATAGACAACTATACAGAAAACGCTCAAATTGCTGAAATAAGTACATGAAATCAATGATGAGAGAATAGTCAGATTAACTGATTAGTAAAATAGCAGTGGAGATGGCACTCTTTTGCTTAGAAATGTAGTATAGGTAGTGAATGTGTAGGTGACTCCTGAGAATGTGGTGGGGTTTGTGGTGCAGGAAAAAGATCAGCATACTCCGAATCCAGAGGTTTTGAGTTTAAATCCCAGGTGGGGTCCTTTTGAAAAGTCAGCACTAAGTGATCATGTCAAGTGTATTCATATTGATTCAAGATGTTTACACTATTTTAGCTGAACAGCGTACCACTTACCTTAAAACATCCATACCATTTTATATTTTCATGAATATATTTTCATGAATCTCACATGTGAATAGCAGATTTACATGTGATATTGCAGTTTCACATTTGAAAAACTTTCAAAATGTTCAAAGGTTGGTGAAATTTTGCATCCCCATGTTGTCACATTTATTTCACATGAGATCTTGTTTTCACATGTAGCTTAATGTTATCACATTAACTTCACATGAGATCACGTGCAATTCATGTGGTTTTTCCGTAAGGGTGGTAACACTCTTTTGGCTTTTGGGTCTGTTTGCTTGAGGGAATTTTTTTCCTATGCTATTTCTTTTCTAAAGAATGTGTGTGATCTAAACACAGCGAAAAGGCTGAGGGTGAACATCACTGACATTGGTGTCAAGACTTTGTAGTATGGCTGAGAACAAACATATCTATCCTGTTTTATCATTAAATCCCTAACGATGGCATTTTCTCCATGTAAATTATTCACTTTGTCTTCTATCACTTTTGCATTTGTAATGAACTGATTTCAATGCGTTGGTTCGAGGGCTCGTGCTGTAGTCTAACACACTCCCACAGCTGAGTAGTGTGACAAGATTAGAGCTGTAAACATGAACATTCTCCCGTAATTTTTTTCTCCCCCAGATGAGAATGAATTTCACGGACGCCAGAGGGTTAGAAGAGAGTTAAATCTGAACTGCAGATGTTTGGATGTGAGGAATATCGTAGTGTCGTCCCATTTGATAACTGGGCCATGGTCCTATGCAGTAGAAGAAGTGGGGGATGGGATGGAGATAGAGGAGAAGCTCACTGCCAATCTCGTTCCTCTCCCAGTGAAATCTCCCAGACAGCTCCAAACTAACCCCTGCTGGGAGAGATTTAACACGTCCAATTCCAACTGTGCTCAGACGCATTCCCAAACGGGCGTCGACGATCCTCCGCCTCAGAAGAATAGAAAAGTTGCTGAAAGCAAAAAATGTTCCTCACCACAATCTGAACAAACAAACATCAAACAACAGAGACTGAAGCAGCGACTGCTGCCACTGACCAGGTCCCATTGTGGCCCAGCCTCTTCATGTGTTTCACTGACCAGGTCCCATTGGGGCCCAGCCTCTTCATGTGTTTCGTGTGTAGAGCAGTCTGCAGAGGAACTAGCAGTGCCATGGCGGTGTAGGGCGATGGTGGCACAGAACCCTGAACCATCTCGGCTCCCTTCCAGAATCCTGCCAAACCTCCAAAACACAATTAGAGCATCTGGCTGTGAGATACTGGAGCTGTGCCGACGTATGCCCTCTAGGATGAACTGTGTGAACCATGTGAGCCCGACCACATCTGGAACTGGAACCAGACCGGTGGGTTGGAGGTTGCTTGGGAAGCCCGTCGGGGACGCCGGAGCACAGGTGTGGGTCGGTCAACCAGAACACCACTCCTGGAAAGTGAGAAAGTTCTCTGGGGCATCAGTTGACAGCCACAGTCTCACCAGCCTTCTGCATAATAGTGATTGTGGTTCTGGTGTATCCAGGAGCAGCCAAACCCAGACACATCTTCCAGATACTGGGCTCTCTGGCTGTGCTAAAGACAGCGAAGGAGCCAGCCAACAGCATGGACGGAAGGTCAGCGGCTCCAGGAGAGACCAGAGAGGTGGAGGTGGGGTTGGAAAAGGGAGACAGATGCCCAAAGAAGAATCCTTGCGGTGGGGTGAAGGATCGACATGGCCTTGGGTGAGTATTTCCACAGCTCCATGGCGACTCTCTCTGTCACTCCACTCAGATTGTACACATCCTGCCAGACTGGCAGGTCAGCTCAGTACTGCCAGTTAAGTGCTGCCACCATCATTTACTAGTTGCATGTGCATAACAGAAGCTGCCCATCTGTCAACCACTCCTGTATTCTTCACCTCCAAATAAAATTGGAACGTAATTATCGTTGGAAAATCTAAATTCTAAATGAAGACCACATTGATACCTTTTTAATATCTCTCGTCTATGTAAATGGCTGTGAATGGAAACATAATGACATCCTGCTTTACTGTAATAATACTACTATTCTTCCGGCTTTCTCGTCAAACATTAAGTATTCTCAGCAGCACCCTTTACAAAACATTTCAGTCTCAATTGAAACAGGTGCTTTCAGCTCGCAACAAAGATCACAAGGACATTGTTATATTTAGAATTGCTTCAAGTGAACACGATTCAAGACCAGAATATGAATGTCTTTCTTTATGTAGTACATTCTAATAGGTTTGTAATAACTCTATAGGTTCTTTAGAAACCCCAGGATCCATTTGGTCAAATACATCATTAATTTCCATGGCAACACAAAGTGGATCAAGTGGATCAAACGGCACATATGCTTGGAAAGTCTTTGAAGATTTGAAGTTCACATATGGATGAATGTTCGCATAGAGATTGAATGGGTGCCATTTTGTCAATTGAAGACATTGTATTCAGAACGACAGAGGCACTTCAAAGTCATGCAGAGAAGTCCTTCAAACTCATCATTCCTCATTCAGAGTGGATATTGTATGGTGACAGTAATAGTAAGTCTGAGAGACTCTGTTTTCTCTTCTCTATGAAATGGACTGTATTTGTCACATCATCACGTATCATATATATTTTTTTCTGGTATGTTCCTTCGAATAAGCGCTACTATAGCACTTTAAGTATTTCCGACAGACTAAGTTAACAAACCAATTCCTTTCCCATGTGTTTTTTTTTTTTACCAGAGGTGGGAATGCTGTTGTAAGTCACAGAGAGAGAAACCCCCGCAGAAGTGGCCTCTGTGCACCTGTAGATGTCGGGCTGTATGTATCAAATGTCTCAGAGTAGGAGTGCTGATCTAGGATCAGATCCCCACATCTATGTAGTGTTATTAAAAGATGATCTAACAGGCTAAACTGATCATTAATCAGCACTCCTCCAAGACACTTGATACGTCCCACAGGGGACAGATAAGACAGATCAGTGTTCCAGGAGTTTCTATAGAATGAGGGAAATCTGTGTCACAAATGGCACCCTATATCCTATATAGTGCACTACTTTTGACCAAATCCCCTAAGGGATTTAGTCAAAAGTGCCGTTTGGGAGGCAGACAACAGCTTCAGCAATGTTCTGTTCTACAGCATGTATCTCTACTCTGGTGACTGACTGTTGTAAATGGCTCTCTGCCGCTTGTTCTCTCTTGTGATGGATGGTTTGTTTGTTTGTTTTCTTGTCTGTCTTCCGTAGGACTCCGAGAGTCAGTCAAGGAACCAGCGGCAGAACAAGTCCCCAACAGACTGTGATGTCACCCTACTGCACATTGTGCATCTTTTACAGTGTAGGTCAGTCAATCTGTCTCATGTCAGGGAAGAAGGACAATTTGGAGATGAGTTTCAACATATCCTTCACAACAGACAAACTTGACTCAAGCAAATAGCAAGATATTTAGTATTCAGAGTAGGTTAGTGAATGGATAGGAGGAGCGAGCAATCTTGATATAATTATTTTTTATTCCAAGACTGTAAATTGAATTTTGTCTACAGTGTAAAAGGTCATGATAAAAAGACAAAGGAATGAAATAGAAGTTTGGTAAAACAACTGGGTGACCAGAATATCAACAACATCCATACAAAATGATTCACTATGCTAAATAATGACAATGTAACAGTCTGACTTCAAACCAGGGAAGAACAAGAAGAAAAAACGGTCATTTAAAAAAAAGATCAGTAGCTAGGTTGCATGAAAGTCTTGTCTATGGACCAAAAGTTTAACCAAAAGGTATGAATGTGTAGTTTAACAAAAAGGTATGAATGTGTAGTTTAACCAAAAGGTATGTAGTGTAACCAAATGTATGAGTATGTAGTGTAACCAAATGTATGAGTATGTAGTGTAACCAAATGTATGAGTATGTAGTGTAACCAAATGTATGAGTATGTAGGGTAACCAAATGTATGAGTATGTAGGGTAACCAAATGTATGAGTATGTAGTGTAACCAAATGTATGAGTATGTAGGGTAACCAAATGTATGAGTATGTAGTGTAACCAAATGTATGAGTATGTAGTGTAACCAAATGTATGAGTATGTAGTGTAACCAAATGTATGAGTATGTAGGGTAACCAAATGTATGAGTATGTAGGGTAACCAAATGTATGAGTATGTAGGGTAACCAAATGTATGAGTATGTAGTGTAACCAAATGTATGAGTATGTAGTGTAACCAAATGTATGAGTATGTAGTGTAACCAAATGTATGAGTATGTAGTGTAACCAAATGTATGAGTATGTAGGGTAACCAAATGTATGAGTATGTAGGGTAACCAAATGTATGAGTATGTAGTGTAACCAAATGTATGAGTATGTAGGGTAACCAAATGTATGAGTATGTAGTGTAACCAAATGTATGAGTATGTAGTGTAACCAAATGTATGAGTATGTAGTGTAACCAAATGTATGAGTATGTAGTGTAACCAAATGTATGAGTATGTAGTGTAACCAAATGTATGAGTATGTAGGGTAACCAAATGTATGAGTATGTAGTGTAACCAAATGTATGAGTATGCAGTAGAGGTTGTAATACAACATAAATAGAGGAAATATTAAAGTCAGAGTACAAAAAAATCGGAACATAGTCATGTGTACTTGTATAACATGGTATAGCTATGTTAAAGTAATACTAGTCCATTAACACATGTACTGTACTTTTTGTGAACAAACACACACATACATAAAGTGCACAAGCATAAGAAAATAGACAGCCATAATGTCTGACAGAAGGATATTGACCTACAGTATGTGTACATTTTATACAGTTCACTTTTTCCATCATTTGAATATAATAACACTAACCGTTAGGTCTTGCAATGCACATGTTAGCAGATTTTACAAATCCTGAATGTTCTAGACATAATTATGTATATTTTCCAAGCAGCAGCGGTATGGGCGGCCATCTTGCCTGCGTTTTTGAGTCAAGCTTGATTTTAAAGTGGTGCTGTTATCATGTTCCTGTGTTGTTGTGTCCTTTATGATAGTTAAGTGCTTTAGTGATCATTACAAAAATATAGATTTCAGGGGCAACATAATGGGGACATCAATATTATGCTCTGCTCTTCTCTACTCATGGGCAAAACCGTCACAAAATGAATGTTATTGCTCCTCTTAAAACTATTTTCGCATTGACAGGGGTTGGTCGATCGAATTGCAGCTTGCATCCCAAAGTGCAGTATTTTTTCTGCATACTCTGAGGTGTCTTAGGTCGAAAGACCCTTTTCAAATTTCACCAGTGACAGATGTGGTATTGTTGCACCTCAGTTACATACATTTATATCTGAGAGAATCATAGTAAGACAATGACGTTTCACCATAACACAACAAATCTCAATATTGGCCTGTGAGACAGTGACACAGTTCCCTGTCACATGCGTTCATATGTATCAACAATAGACATAAAAGTAATTACTAAACGATTAGCGACATTGTGCTCCTTTCACTGTATCCCTTCCACACCAGAGAGAGAGTTGAATAGAGAGAGAGAGAGAGAGAGAGAGAGAGAGAGAGAGAGAGAGAGGAGACACACACACGCTGACACACAGATGATAACCAACCCCTCTTCGAGCTCCAAGTGATGGCGTATCAGCTTTAGGAACTGCCACATGAAGCAAAATAAATAAAAGTGAAGCAACATGAATAAAAATGAAGCAACATGAATCAAAGTCTAACCAACATCATTGGTTTACATTTATCATAATCTGGGGTTGAAATATATGTCCCTGTATGTGGCAACAGGGCCATTTTTGAATCTACACATCTACAAATTCAACACAACATACAGTAGGCTACCTTTGAGAAAAAGAATGCTCCCTATCTTCCCATTATTTAGGATACTGATAATGTAACAATGCTTATTGTACATAAAATAGAGTCCAATGATGAAATATAATTTACATGGAGCGATGGCAGAATGAATAAGAACGTATCCGACCAACATTGTGGAAAAATGGATCAGTCACTTCCATGATGAAGTCCTCTCTTCTACAGTATAAAGTGGCATCTGGGTCACAGCGTGTCAGCATTTCTGCTTATAATGACAAGTCGAGTTAATTCAAGTTGAATCAGGTCAATTTTCCTCATTTAGGGATTAAGTCCAAAAATAGATTAAATAAATGCAGCAAACACATGGAGAAACACAGCAAAGAGCTTCCCATCAAGCTATTGAGGAGTTTTTACATGACTGCGGCATAGGATAGGATACAGGGACCGACAAGACAACAACACAGACAGACCTTATACAGTAGCCGTACATAATGAGTTAGCGTTGCACCCCGACTATTACATTTTTGATTGGACGGTGAAGAGCGTTGATGTCCAATGGGTTTGCAAAACGGCCGATTCAACGTCATGTGACTTCAGCGAAGGTGATGTGATTCTAAAAGGAGGAAAGAAAGAAAACAATTACGTGAGACAAGTTACACAAAAAGTATTTATTTTTTTATCTCAGAAGAAATTAAAGCTTTTGAAATGAGGCAGGGTTAAGTAAGTCGTTAAGAAGCTGAACGACATTTGCTCTAGATTCTAGTTGCGCTAGATTCTAGTTGCTCTATTCTTGTTGCTCTAAAAGTTGCTCTAGATTCTGGTTGCTCTATTCTAGTTGCTCTATTCTAGTTGCTCTAAAAGTTGCTCTAGATTCTAGTTGCTCTAGATTCTAGTTGCTCTATTCTAGTTGCTCTAGATTCTAGTTGCTCTATTCTAGTTGCTCTAGATTCTACTTGCTCTATTCTAGTTGCTCTAGATTCTAAATGCTCTAGATTCTACTTTCTCTAGATTCTAGTTGCTCTAGATTCTACTTTCTCTAGATTCTACTTGCTCTAGATTCTAGTTGCTCTAGATTCTAGTTGCTCTATTCTAGTTGCTCTAGATTCTAGTTGCTCTAGATTCTAGTTGCTCTAAATTCTAGGTGCGCTAGATTCTAGTTGCTCTATTCTAGTTGCGCTAGATTCTAGTTGCTCTAGATTCTAGTTGCTCTAGATTCTAGTTGCTCTAGATTCTACTTGCTCTATTCTAGTTGCTCTAGATTCTAGTTGCTCTATTCTAGTTGCGCTAGATTCTAGTTGCGCTAGATTCTAGTTGCGCTAGATTCTAGTTGCTAGATTCTAGTTGCTAGATTCTAGTTGCGCTAGATTCTAGTTGCTAGATTCGAGTTGCGCTAGATTCTAGTTGCTCTAGATTCGAGTTGCTCTAGATTCTACTTGCTCTATTCTAGTTGCTCTAGATTCTAGTTGCTCTATTCTAGTTGCGCTAGATTCTAGTTGTTCTAGATTCTAGTTGCTCTAGATTCTAGTTGCTCTATTCTAGTTGCTCTAGATTCGAGTTGCTCTAGATTCTAGTTGCTCTAGTCTAGTTGCTCTAGATTCTAGTTGCTCTAGATTCTAGTTGCTCTATTCTAGTACTATCAAGCCCATGTTTTCCCCCATGCGGATATGGGAAACAACATGTCAGTTTATTTTCTGGTTCTTTCATAAAACTTTAATGCATTATGATAGATACTGCGTCTGCTGCTTTCATCAATGAAGACTAGGGATGCTGTACTGTATGCCTATGAGCAGGGAGGGAGTCATCTTCAGGCAGCTTTTCTCAAAACAGCTCTGGCAGTAAAGCAAGGGAGAGGGGGAACCCGAGTGTATTTTAGTGGTCATACAGTACGCTTTCAAAAGTAGCCAAAAGTGGCACTTCAAGATTAATGTGAGAGCCTTAGAACGACCCATACTAACGCAAGAGGGTAGGATGGCGGGGAGTGGGCATGCAGAAACGGGGGGGGGGGGGCAGCTGTGGGTGAATAGGGTGGTGCAGGGATGTACTGTAGCTATGTGCTACCTTGATAATGTGGTTCAACTGCCATATAACCCCTGTCCGCTCCTGCCCAGATCTGAAACCAACCAAACGAGCCCGTGTCAGATGCAGTGGTCTCATTTTAAGCAAACTACAACTGGTAAAGGCTTCATATGGTATTCATAAAGTCTTCATAAGCACCTTATAGAGGTTTTATGAAGGCTTCATTAAGCCTTAAAAGTTGTGGTTTGTTTAAAATGGGACTGATGCAGTTATTTGTCAGTGTTGCTGGGTAAAGAGATGGTGGAAGAGTTACCCCACCACAGTCTGACTGCTGTAGTTGAACAGGCTGCTAATACGTCACATCACATTATCCATAGCGCTACTCACTAGCTAGTCACTAGAATTTGCAGATGTTATTTTCTTCCAAATAGGTTTCTTTAGCATACATTTGTGCATGCTGAGTTTGTTGTCAGATATCTTGGGGCTATGTTTAGAACAGGTCATTTTCCTGCTGAGGGTGTCATTGGCAATGATGAAATATTGCTAGCCTTTTTTTATGACATAACAAATTGAAGATGTGGATTCAATCAACACCCATAAACAGTGTTAATGTTGACTTCTGTGTGTTAATTCTTCAAGTACAATAACCTGTCATAGCAGCTGATTGAATATACACTACATGGCCAAAAGTATGTGGACAAAACTTCAAATGAGTGGATTCAACTATTTCAGTCACACCCGTTGCTAACAGGTGTTTAAAATTGAGCACACAGCCATGCAATGTCCATAGAAAAACATTGGCAGTAGAATGGCCCATACTTTCAACATGGCAACGTCACAGTTTGTAAAATTTCTGCCCTGCTAGAGCTGCCTTGGTGAACTGTAAGTACTGTTATTGTGAAGTGGAAACATCTATGAGAACAACGGCTCCGATGGACGAATCTGGGTTTGGCGGAAGCCAGGAGAACGCAACTTGCCCGAATGAATAGTGCCAACTGTAAAGTTTTGTGGAGGAGAAATCTGGGTCTGTTTTCAATGGTTCCGCCTAAGATCCTTAGTTCCAGTGTAGGGAAATCGTAACAGCATACAATAACAAAGCTACAACAATGACATTCTAGACTATTCTGTGCTTCCAACTTTGTGGCAACAGATTGGGGAAGGCACAAAGCAAGGCCATACATAAATCATTTTAAATAAATAATTTGTCGAGATCGGTGTGAAAGAACTTGACTGGCCTATACAGAGCCCTGACCTCAACCCCATCGAACAACTTTGAGATGAATTGGAAAGTTGACTGCGAGCCAGGCCTAATCAACCAACAATAGTGCCCGACCTCACTAATGCTCTTGTGGCTGAATGGAAGCAAGTCCCCGCAGCAATGTTCCAACATCTAGTGGAAATCCTTCCCAGAAGAGTGGAGGCTGTTATTGCAGCATTATATTGGAATGAGATGTTAAATGAGCAGGTGTCCACATACTTTTGGCCATGTAGTTTATATCAACAGAAACTCATCAGAAAGAGAAAAGAGAAAGAAGGAAAATAAAGCACTTCAACCAGGAGTTGCCAAATACTATGGACACTGAATAGTCAAATTCATCTTGGCCTGATTGGAATCTCCTTTGGCCCATTGGCTGCCTGTCTAACAGGCCCAGTTGGTCAGATGGTCAGCCAGTCTGTCTGTGTAGTGTCTGCGTCCCAAATGCCCCCCTATTTTCTACATAGAGCACTACTTTTGAACAGACTTTTGACCAAGTGGTGCACTAGAAAGAGAATAGGGTGCCATTTGGGATGTAGCCAATGTGTTCCAGAGAGTTGGCAGGCAGGCTCGGAGCCCTCACACAAACGGGTGCATACGTTTATTGCCTTGTGTTCTGCAGGTGCTCGAAGTGCCCAAAGCGGCCTCTGATCCAGCGAAAGAACCCCAGAATGCGCTCTTTGAACGATTGAGGAGGCTCATCCTCATCGTCTGTCTCCTACAGGAGTTTAGTGGTATGGATATGCATAGAATGTTTAAGTTACACTGAGTGTACAAAACATTAGGAACACCGCTTTTTCCATGACAGACTGATCAGGTGAAAGCTATGATTCCTTATTAAATCCACTTCAATCAGTGTAGATGAAGGGGAGGAGACAGGTTAAAGAAGGATTTGTAAGCCTTGAGACAATTGAGACATGGATTGTGCATGTGTGCCATGGACAAGACAAAATATTTAAGTAGCTTTGAACGGGGTATGGTCGTAGAGTATTCTTAAAATCCACTCCACACAGCTTAGTTGTCAGTAGCCTAATCAATGACATGTTCACATAAACCAGTCTGTTAATAATTCAAATGGACAGCTAGTATGACCCATATTACTGATTTCAAAATGTTATCTAATAATAACCTTGTTAAGAGTATAGCAATCCTAGAATATATTCATAGCGTACATAGGGTGAAGGGTAGAGGTATTCAACTCTTACCCTACAATTCTGCTGGTTGTCTGTTCTACCTGATAACACCCACCTATTGTCCCAGGTCTAAATCAGTCCCTGATTAGAGAGTGAACAAACATAGTGGAACTGGCTTCAATGGGGAAAAGTGTGACGCCAATCAGCCCACCGAGGACTGGAGTTGCCCATCCCTGGTGTAGGGTGTAGTAGGGAATAGTGTATAGGCCATGGGGTTGAGTACCTGCGAGGCGATGTACTTCTCCAGTGGGCTCTCCACTCTGGACATGTTCATCATGGGAGCATTAGGCATGTTGTCCTGCGGGGGGTCTTCACTGAGCAACAGCTTGCCTTTGAAGTTATGCACCACACACACCACCTAGAACACACACAGCAGGGGGAGACAGGAGTCACACACACACACACACACACACACACACACACACACACACACACACACACACACACACACACACACACACACACACACACACACACACACACACACACACACACACACACACACACACACACACACACACACACAGGGTGGAAGGGAGGTACAATAGTCTCTATCAACATAACCATCCTCACACAGACAGAAGGAGACCTACATATAGGATTCTACCCTCCATGATTCCTTAATGAGACGTTTCAATCTGCAATGGCTTGAAGCCAGAAGAAATTGCTGTAAAAATGTGTGTGCGCACATGCACGTGCACTCATGCCCAATATGTGTGTATGCGTGTCTGATGTGTGAGAGTTGGCCTCTTTAAGCTTGATATGCATGCCTATCCTGAAGCGAGTTAGCTCTCACAATGGATGGTGTATGACACACTCCAGTAAAGGCCAAAACCAGGCTTTAAGCTTCAAAATGAGGTGATCAATCTTACAGTTGCCGTTAACGAAACAGTGTGTGTGTGTGTGTGTGTGTGTGTGTGTGTGTGTGTGTGTGTGTGTGTGTGTGTGTGTGTGTGTGTGTGTGTGTGTGTGTGTGTGTGTGTGTGTGTGTGTGTGTGTGTGTGTATGTGTGTGTGTGTGTGTGTGTGTGTGTGCGTGCGTGCCATTCCCTCCCGTTCTCATCTTCTATACTGGATGCGTTTCGCCCTGCGGTGATAGGGGAGAATAGAATACATATCTGAGCCCTTTGTTGCTCTAAATTAGTTGCTTTCTTTCCTTTCTCCTCTTTCGTTTCCCCAAGCCAATCCATTCCTTTATGCAACACACCATTCCAAAGCCTTTCAAAAGCCTAAAGCTTATTGCTCCCAATAAATTATCTAGCTCCTACTGAGCAGGGAGGTGTTGATAATTGGTACAATAAAAAGCACAAAGCAAAGAGTCGGGTAATGTATACAATTATTAATTTTTTGACCATTTACTCATCAACAACAATAACAATTGTTTTTCAACATTGTTTTTGTTGGATGGCGTTGACTGTGATAGTAGTGGTATTAGAGTGAGAGGAGAGGAAGACAGAGAGGGTAGTTCTTCCCAACGGTGGGTGTAGCTATGAGCACTGGTCGTATTGGAACTCCGGGCGCCTTACCATCGGGCAAGGAGAAAGATATCTACAGTCCCAAATGAGCTAACTCCAGCACTCCCTAAAGCTGGGGGTTGTTACAGTATGCTACTCAGCTATTACAACATAAGGGACCGGGGGCTGTGACACAGCGATGCCATAGTGTTGTAGTGGAAAAAATATATCTGTATTACTTCTCACATTTTCATATCTCCTCTTGCACTTCTTGTTTAAGGAAGACTTTAATGATTCATTAATGAGGTGACTTACAATCAGTCACTATTTATTTTACCTGTATTTAACTAGGCAAGTCAGTTAAGAACAAATTCTTATTTACAATGACAGCCTACACCTGCCAAACCCGGACGATGCTGGGCCAATTGTGCGCCACCCTATGGGACTCCCAATCACAGCTGGTTGTGATACAGCCTGGATTCGAACCAGGGTGTCTGTAGTGATGCCTCTAGCACAGAGATGCTGCGCCACTTGGGAGACCCCTAAGTAAAACACTTCTAATATAAGCCTGTCTGCCCTCGATTCTCAATTTGATCCGCCGTGATATGAACCGACTTCCGACAGATTAATGACTTTACTCAATCAGATCATCAATTAATGTGAATTTGAGACACCTCATTAAAGTAGCATCTGATGATCAATCATATGCTTGAGCACCAACCTTGGAACGGTAAACAATAGCATCATTCCACAATAAGAGTTAAATCGATCTACACTTCTTTCATTTCAATGCAATCCTGAGAGGCAGCAAGGATGCTCTGTCTATATGGATGTATATAGATGTATATGGATTTTAAGAATAGAAAACATTCAATATTATTCAAATCACACGAGGTTAACTCTCCTTAGACGATAACCAATGGAAACCTTAGAAGTAGAAGGATAAGATATAAATGGAGGGATCTAATGTGTTCGGCTCGCACCAAGTTTGATCAATTAGAATCATTTAGGAAAGGTGGTACTTTATAGCATTGAACAGTGAGCACTAATATCGCTCAACAGTCTGGTAGGTTCAGCTTTAATGAAGAGGTCTTTCTTTAGAGTAAACAGCATACTCTCCTAGCCTAGCCCAGCCCACTTCCCTATTCATCTCGCTTCCTAGTGCTAGAGAGAGAGAGAGAGAGATAGAAAGAGAGAGAGCGAGAGAGGCGGAGAGAAGAGGAGGAGAGGCGGTTTGATCTTATTTCTCTGGATCCCCTATCTCTTTCATCCGCTGACATGCCTTATCTGAGCGGAGCGCTGATTACTGGAACTCTCAAACGCGTGTCTCACAGTCTAACATGCATGCAGCACAGACCGTGCACAGAGAGTGTTAGAAACAACACACCTGCACATACAGTGCCTTCGGAAAGTATTCCGACCCCTGGACTTTTCCCTCATTTTCTTACGTTACAGCCTTATTCTAAAATTGATTAAAAAAAAAAAACATCTCAACATTCAACATACAATGCGCCGCAATGACAAAGCGAAAACAGAAATACCTTTTTTATATAAGTATTCAGACCATTTGCTATGAGATTCGAAATTGAGCTCAGGTGCATTCTGTTTCCATTGATCATCCTTGAGATGTTTCTACAACAGTCCACCTGTGGTAAATTCAATTGATTGGACATGATTTGGAAAGGCACATACTTGTCTATATAAGGTCCCACAGTTGACAGTGCATGTCAGAGCAAAAACCAAGCTATGAGGTCGAAGGAATTGTCTGTAGAGCTCTGAGACAGGATTGTGTTGAGGCACAGATCAGGGGAAGGGTACCAAAAAAAGTCTGCAGCATTGAAGGTCCCCAAGAACACAGTGGCCTCCATCGTTCTTAAATGGATGAAGTTTGGAACCACTAAGAATCTTTCTAGAGCTGGCCGCCCGGCCAAACTGAGCAATTAGGGGAGAAGAACCTTGGTCAGGGAGGTGACCAAGAACCTGATGGTCACTCTGACAGAGCTCTAGAGTTCCTCTGTGGAGATAGGAGAACCTTCCAGAAGGACAACCATCTCTGAAGCACTCCACCAATCAGGCTTTTATTGTAGAGTGGCCAGACGGAAGCCACTCCTCAGTAAAAGGCACATGACAGCCCGCTTGGAGTTTGCCAAAAGGCACCTAAAGACTCTCAGACCATGAGAAACAAGATTCTCTGGTGTGATGAAACCAAGATTGAAATCTTTGGCCTGAATGCCATGCGTCACGTCTGGAGGAAACCTGGCACCATCCCTACGGTGAAGCATGGTGGTGGCAGCATCATGCTGTGGGGATGTTTTTCAGTGGCAGGGACTGGGAGACTAGTCAGGATCGAGGCAAAGATGAACAGAGCAAAGCACAGAGAGATCCTTGAATAAAACCTGCTCCAGAGCACTAAGGTCTTCAGACTGGGGCAAAGGTTCACTTTCCAACAGGAAAAGCATAAAAGCAAATAAAAAATGACATGTACATATAAAAGCATACAAAGAAGATCTGAACTGAAGCAGAATAACAGAGGAATGTTATGAACATGGCAGGATCTTATAGAGTTTAACTTAAAGGAATGGGAGTGATATGGGAATGGTGTGGCTGCTAATATCCACATTATGTTTCTCCTGTTCTGGGTACAGTACGGATATAGATAGTAAGGCCAATGACTGGTCCAGACATCTGGGACCCCTAGGGAGATGTGTTCACACTCCAACCCCAGCCTCATAGACCTCCACTGGACTACCGAGCCAGAAACAGACCCATGGCCCAGTCACCTCCAGAGTGGACCAGGAGAACTAGGTGAAGGGAAGATTGCGACAAATGTTCAGTGACAGCAGAAGTACAAACACACAACCACTGTCATTACTGTTCACTGTAAAATCCTTTGTGAGTGTTTGTGCATAATCGTGCACATGCATGCGCGCGTGTCTATATCTAAATTGTGCCTCTGCAATCCTTTATCATCCTCGCCACATTTCAATCTGCGTAAAGCCAACTCCTATTTGAGATCATTGCTCCACTTCACTCCATGCTTGGCTTCCCTCTCTGGCCATGATGGGGGAACGTTACTGTGTGAAAGGGAAAGTCCATGTCTATGTGGAGCAGCAATACAGAGGAACTGCAGAGCAGCACAATGGGCTTTGCAGGGGTTCCAGCTCCAGTGGATCAGGGGAAAGGCTCTTAGACTCCATAGGAGGACCCTTGGCGAGGAGGGACAGGTTGGAGAGGACCAGAGGAATTAAGTGGGGCAACTGCCAGTTTGCAGGGTTGGTCAAATCAAATCAAATGTTATTGGTCGCAAAGACATATTTAGCAGATGTTATTGTGGGTGTAGCAAAATGCTTGTGTTTCTAGCTCCAACAGGGCAGTAATATCTAACAATACACAACAATACACACAAATCTAAAAGTAAAAGAATTAAGAAATATAGAAGTATTAAGGATGAGCCATGTCGGAGTATGGAGTATATATATATATATATTTACATACAGTACCAGTCAAAAGTTTGTGGGAACCACACATGCGGAGATCATCCGTTCACCTACTCTGCGTCTCACAAAAATCTATTTTTTTGACTCATCAGACCAAAGGGCAGATTTCCACCAGTCTAATGTCCATTGCTCGTGTTTCTTGGCCCAAGCAAGTCCCTTCTTATTATTGGTGTCCTTTAATATCTTCTGTACACCACCCATCCCTTGTCACAACACAACTGATTGGCTCAAACGCATTAAGAAGGAAAGAAATTACACAAATTAACTTTTAACTGTTAATTGAAATGTATTCCAGGTGACTACCTCATGAAGCTGGTTGAGAGAATGCCAAGAGTGTGCAAAGCTGTCATCAAGGCCAAGAGTGGCTACTTTGAAGAATCTAACATCTAAAATATACTTTTATTTGTTTAACACTTTTTTGGTTACTACATGATTCCATATGTGTTATTGCATAGTGTTGAAGTCTTCACTATTATTCTACAATGTAGAAAATATTAAAAAATAAAGAAAAACCCTTGAATGAGTAGGTGTGTCCAAACTTTTGACTGGTAGTGTAAGTGTGTGCTTTGACAGGTAGGGTATGGGTTAACAACCCTATTCCCGTTATAGTGCACTACTTTTGACCAGAGCCCACCATGGTATAAAGTAGTGCACTAGATAGGGAATAGGGTACCATGTGGGACACAACCATACTGATGCTGATCCAGGTTCTACAACTCAGTGGTATGGTGTCGAATTTAGGACAGCCTCACAGTCCCAAGAAGTTGGTGTTGATGCTGTCCTAATACGCACACCAGACATTGTGACAATTTTGATGCTGCTGCAGGACAGGTTCTTACCAGGAAGGTAGCAATGGCCACTCCTATGATGAAGCCAGCGATGACATCAGACCAGTGGTTCCGATACTCAGCCACTCTGTTGAGTCCTGTGAGGAAGGCCAGACACATCAGACCCAGGGACAGCACAGGCTTGGCTAGCCGCGTCCCTTTGGCTTTCACCGTGCACGTGATGTAACTCTGGTGAGAGGGAAGAAGAAGGTGGGAATGGTTCAATGAACTTCACTGTTATTCCCTCACATTTTATAGACAACTAGATGCTTTCTACTAGGGAATGTACATATATTTATATTTCTTTCCAAAGAAGTAGACATCCTCCCACCCTCACCTGCATACCGATAGACTGCACATAGCCAAATCAGTGCTTAATCTTCCTTGTACTCAGAAGTAACGGCATTGGTGTCATATCTCAAACAGAGAAAATGGGACCGCATACAACATATAGGAACCATAGACATCTTGAGAATGTCAATACTATATTAATTCAGCAACAACAGAGTGCATCACTGCATGCTACAGTATATATATGTGTCCTCAGTGTGAATAGGGCTGTATAGAGCTGGGTCTCTATTCAAGTAAATGGTTTCTCATCTAAAGTACAGTATATCCGAGGTGGGTATAGGGCTGTTGGTGGATGTGTTGTTTCTAACTAACTGTCACCTCTTTGCCCCCCTGCTCTACCTGAGAGGGAGAGACAGATAGACACAGATTGAGAGAGCGTAGTGTAGCGGTGGAAAAGAGAGAGACAGACAGAAAAAAAAAAAAAAAGAGGGTGGTGGGGTGTGGGAGTGACAGACAGACAGACAGACAGACAGACAGACAGACAGAGACAGACAGACAGACAGACAGACAGACAGACAGACAGACAGACAGACAGACAGACAGACAGACAGACAGACAGACAGACAGACAGACAGACAGACAGACAGACAGAGAGTGAGACACACAGAGTACACAGCTGCCCCTGTCTCAGTGCTAAATTAGGAAGCCTGTGAGTCAAGCAGAGAGAAAGTGCCCGGAGCGGTGCCTCCCCTAACCCAGCTGGGACACAGATGATAGAGGAGGACTAAACAGGCCCTGTCACTCCTCTTAATTGTTTTAATCATTCTGATATGACATGGCATATTGACAGTGGGACTCAAAATTGTCGAAAGTAACTTAAAAGTGACTGCAAATTAATTTAAACATGTTGCAAATGAACTTAAAAGGTAATTGAATGGCCATTAAAACGTAACTAAACGAACGGAGAGAAAACAAATGCCCATTGTCGTTACATGGCTGGAGAAGTAGAGGAGAGGAAACATGATTAAGAGTTTTGTTTTCCCTTGTTGTAGTCCTCTGAAGTGAAGCCACACGCTTTATAACGAATCCCTCATGTCAGAGCGGCAGATGAGTAATTGTATTTTTCATTAGTGCAAACTCTATGCTCTGAGGGCACATTACCCATTGTTCTCTCTCTCTCTTCCTCTTCTCTCTCTCTCTCTTCCTCTTCTCTCTCTCTCTCTCTAGCTTCCTCTTCTATCTCTCTCTAGCTTCCTCTTCTCTCTCTCTCTCTAGCTTCCACTTCTCTCTCTCTCTCTAGCTTCCTCTTCTCTCTCTCTCTCTAGCTTCCTCTTCTCTCTCTCTCTCTAGCTTCCTCTTCTCTCTTGCTCTCTCTCTCTCTTCTCTCTCTCTAGCTTCCTCTTCTCTCTCTCTCTCTAGCTTCCTCTTCTCTCTTTCTTTCTCTCTCTCTTCTCTCTCTCTAGCTTCCTCTTCTCTCTCTCTCTCTCTCTTCCTCTTCTCTCTTTCTCGCTCTCTTCCTCTTCTCTCTCTGTTCCTCTTCTCTCTCTCTCTAGCTTCCTCTTCTCTCTCTCACACACACACACACACACACACACACACACACACACACACACACACACACACACACACACACACACACACACACACACACACACACACACACACACACACACACACACACACACACACACACTCTCTCGCTCTCTCTCTATGGACTCAAAGGTTGCATGCACCCTGACCCAGTTTCATTCCTTCTCTTCTCTGGGGGATAGAAAGAGATACACAACATTAGATTTTTTTCTCTATCTCGCTCTGCGTTAGTTTATGACATCTCTACATGACATGAGTTGACGTCAAGTTTAAAAAAATGATGCACTGTTCCAAAGGCAGAAAATGCACTATGAAAGTTTGCCATTTTAAATCAGAGATTTTGTATTGATTTCCGCTGGGTTAATGATAGAAGTGATATAGCATGATGATCATCGTCATGGTTGATGAACCACTGTTTTACGAGACAGTCGTTCCTTCCTGCAGGATAGCAAACTATGATGAATACCATCACCACCTCCTTCACCATATCTCCCCATGCAGAAAGAACCTGATTAAAAACAGTTAAACCCAATGATAACCTCTTCTGTGTGTAAAATGAAATCCCAGTAAATCCCCCAAAAGGCGATAGTGGTTCAGTCTTACTGCTGATTGACCTTAACATTTGGAATGGTCCGGCCCATTATGTGGTGATTCACTGTATCCCCAGAGCTTTCATTAAAACAGTGACTGTACTGTGGTCAGGGTAGTGGTGGTGTGTGTGTGTGAAGGGAAACTTTCTCCCACTCAGGTCAAGGGCATGGCTCACAGTCCTTCCCAGGGGCCACGGGTTGTAAGTTGTTTAAAACGTATACATTTCACACATGACCACACTCTTACTATGTCCCTCCAAAAATGTCCTCCGAGACAGTAATCCAATCTACCCAATGGGTGAGGTCAACTTGATTTCAACCATCTAATAGCCTTACAGAATGCTTTACACAGGGATTGAAGCTCCGACCTACATTTTCAATTTAATGTCACATATTAAGTGACATTTGTACTGTCACTAATCAAGGCTTGTCAGTTAAATGGGAGTGTGACACTATAAATATATTCTGAAGAGATGAAGAAGAGTGACAATGTCCTTTAGTGACAACCTTTCAAAGATCAATCTCTCCCACAGAGTTAGCATGCTGTCATACTCTACTGACTGACTGGATATACTGTCAAACCCATCCTGTACAGAGGTCTTAAGGTTTTAAAACCACAATCTGTACGTTTTGCACATAAAGTGTAAGTCAAATTACTTAATTCATTATATTTGGTTGTGCATACCATCAAAGAGTGGACTGCCATTGAATGTCTTTGGACTGCCTTTCAATGGGAACATACCATTCTCAGCCATAAGAAACTAGGTAAGCCTATAATACAGTACAGTATACAACAATCACATTGTCTCATTCAGATTATCCCATACAACAGATTCTAGATGATGTCCACAAGCCAAGCATTTGATCCTGCTATGGGCTCATTACCAGCAAGCCTGTAATAATGCTACAGACAATGAGGGAATAACAGGAGTAATCACCAATCTCCATAGTGCTGCTTTACAGTAGCATGCAGCAAGCTAACTTCTGTCAGGGGTTCACCTTGGGGTCATGATAGGGGCTGTACCAAATGTTTGATGTATTATAATAATTGATTTTGCTTATGTTGTATTAATAGAAGGGGAGGGGTTATAAGACCCCTCCCTCCTTACATTTATAGGGTCCTAGACTACCGATTAACAATATATATATATTCATTATAAAGGTTTAATATTGTTCCAGTCTTTTCTAATCTCTGCCTCTTATAAGAAACTGTCTGAGAAATGTGTGACTGTGAAGACAGACCTCTGCAGGGGAGTGTAAGAGATAAGAGATTAGTCAGACATTCCACTATAAATCAACTTGGACCTTTACTGCTAAGCTTTTAGATAACACTAAAAGTCTTGTTTATATAGCTGTGTAGGCATGGTTTTGGTCTCATGAGTAGAAGGTAATGACGTAGGCAGTTACATCACAGGGGGTTGACGACAAACATGATAAAAGCAACTTGGGACCTTTTCTATTTTGCAGAACTTACTAGGAAACATGCGTGCTATGTTCCTGTTGTCAACTTCTGTCTGCAATTGCATTAATAAAGGTTTTTGAATGATTCAATTAAAGATATTGTCAGAATGCTAATTTCACCAATGAGCCAATGATTGATAAGGAACAAGGAACGAACCCCAACACTTCTAACATGTGCTTTACAGTAGCATGCTAACCATTAAATACAATGGGTTTATGTAGCTAGCTTAAAGGCGCTAACTGCTAATAAATAATGTGCTTTACAGTATCATGCTAAACAATGCTAACAGCTACAAAACAATAGCACTGCTAACTGACCTACATCTCTAAATGGATCAAGGGGGGAAAAACAGTCCATTCAAACATACAGTTGAAGTCGGAAGTTTACATACACTTAGGTTGGAGTAATTTAAACTCGTTTTCAACCACTTCACACATTTCTTGTTAACAAACTATAGTTTTGTCAAGTCGGTTAGGACATCTACTTTGTGCATGACACAAGTAATTTTTCCAACAATTGTTTACAGACAGATTATTTCACTTATAATTCACTGTATCACATTTCCAGTGGGTCAGAAGTTTACATACATGAAGTTGACTGTGCCTTTAAACAGCTTGGAAAATTCCAGAAAATGATGTCATGGCTTTGGAAGCTTCTGATAGGCTAACTGACATAATTTGAGTCAATTGGAGGTGTACCTGTGGATGTTTTTCAAGGCCTGCCTTCAAACTCAGTGCCTCTTTGCTTGCCATCATGGGAAAATCAAAAGAAATCAGCCAAGACCTCCACAAGGCTGGTTCATCCTTGGGAGCAATTTCCAAACACCTGAAGGTATCACGTTCCTCTGTACAAACAATAGTACGCAACACCATGCAGCCGTCATACCGCTCAGGAAAGAGATGCGTTCTGTCTCCTAAAGATGAACGTACTTTGGTGTAAAAAGTACAAATCAATCCCAGAACAACAGCAAAGGACCTTGTGAAGATGCTGGAGGAAACAGGTACAAAAGTATCTATATCCACAGTAAAACGTGTCCTATATCGACATAACTTGAAAAGCCGCTCAGCAAGGAAGAAGCCACTGCTCCAAAACCGCCATAAAAAGCCAGACACGGTTTGCAACTGCACATGGGGACAAAGATCGTACCTTTTGGAGAAATGTTCTCTGGTCTGATGAAACAAAAATAGAACAGTTTGGCCACAATGACCATCGTTATGTTTGGAGGAAAAAGGGGGAGGCTTGCAAGCCGAAGAACACCACCCCAACCGTGAAGCACGGGGGTGGCAGCATCATGTTGTGGGGGTGCTCTGCTGCAGGAGGGACTGGTGCACTTCACAAAATAGATGGCATCATGAGGCAGGAAAATTATGTGGATATATTGAAGCAGCATCTTAAGACATCAGTCAGGAAGTTAAAGCTTGGTCGCAAATGGGTCTTCCAAATGGACAGTGACCCCAAGCATACTTACAAAGTTGTGGCAAAATGGCTTAAGGACAACAAAGTCAAGGCATTGGAGTGGCCATCACAAAGCCCTGACCTCAATCCTATAGAAATTTTGTGGGCAGAACTGAAAAAGTGTGTGCGAGCAAGGAGGCCTACAAACCTGACTCAGTTACACCAGCTCTGTCAGGAGGAATGGGCCAAAATTCACCCAATTTATTGTGGGAAGCTTGTGGACGGCTACCCGAAATGTTTGACCCAAGTTAAACAATTTAAAGGAAATGCTACCAAATACTAATTGAGTGTATGTAAACTTCTGACCCAGTGGAAATGTGATGAAAGAATTAAAAGCTGAAATAAATCACTCTCTACTATTATTCTGACATTTCACATTCTTAAAATAAAGTGGTGATACTAACTGACCTAAAACAGGGAATTTTTACTCGGATTAAATGTCAGGAATTGTGAAAAACTGAGTTTAAATGTATTTGGCTAAGGTGTATGTAAACTTCAGACTTCAACTGTACCTTTAGGCAACTAGTCAGACACTGGAACCAGTAAAAGGGATATTTGCTACGTGGGATATACAGTGCCTTCAGAAAGTATTCACACCGCTTGACTTTTTCCACATTTGTGAATGACCGGCTCGATTCGGTCTTATGTAGCAAAATTTGAAATTGTGTTTTTTACATTGGATAAAAGTAGAGACTTAGAGCTAGAAAATGGTATATCATACACTACATTTGAGGAAGAATGGGAAAGTTGATATTGAAAGTTGATATTCCAGCTTTGAGAAAATGGCCCTTGAATGTTTTGGTACACCTACTGGAGAGCTTCTCTCTGTCTACCTCCATTCAGCATCGTTCACACACTCTTAAGCCTTAGCCCCACCCCTCTCTTCAATGATTCACATGTGAGGCCATGTGCTACACAGAGTGAGTAGTGTACTAAACAACCGAAGATTTCAAGAATAAGGCTGGTTTATACTATGTATATCAACATGTCTGTAGACAGTTGTCACAGTGACATCATGAACATTCTATTGTCGTCTGAAATTAAACTTTTCGTTGTTGTCATGAAAAAGTATAAACACAAAAACGACAGGCTGCATGACATCAGCAGCCTTATTTTAACACCAATAAACCCATCCGTTTAAAAATGTATTTAGTATACAGTGGCAAGAAAAAGTATGTGAACCCTTCGGAATTACCTGGATTTATGCATAAATTGAACATTAAATTTGATCTGATCGTCTAAGTCACAACAATAGACAAACAAACTGTGATTAAAGTAATAACCCTCAAATTATTGTATTTTTCTTGTCTATATTGAATACATAATTTAAACTTTCACAGTGTAGGCTGGACAAAGTATGTGAACCCCTAGGCTAATAAGTTCTCCAAAAGTTAATTGGAGTCAGGGGTCAACTAACCTGGAGTCGAATCAATGAGACAAGATTGGAGATTTTGGTTAGAGCTGCCCTGTCCCATAAAAAAAACACCCACAAAATTTGAGTTTGCTATTCACAAGAAGCATCGTTACATATTCGTCGCCAGACCCACTGGCTCCAGGTCATCTATAAGTCTTTGCTAGGTAAAGCTCCGCCTTATCTCAGCTCACTGGTCACCATAACAACATCCACCCGTAGTACGCGCTCCAGCAGGTATATCTCACTGGTCATCCCCAAAGCCAACACCTGCTTTGGCCGCCTTTCCTTCCAGTTCTCTGCGGCTAATGACTGGAACGAATTGCAAAAAACACTGAAGTTGGAGACTTATATCTCCCTCACAAACTTTAAGCATCAGCTATCTGAGCAGTTTACCGATCGCTGCAGCTGTACACAGCCCATCTGTAAATAGCCCATCCAATCTACCTACCTCATCCCCATATTTTTTAAATGAATTTCTTTGCTCTTTTGCACACCAGTATTTCTACTTGCACATCATCATCTGCACATCCATCACTCCCGTGTTAATTTTCTGAATTGTCATTACTTTGCTACTATAGCCTATTTATTGCCTTACCTCCTTACACCATTTGCACACACTGTATATAGACTTTTTCTATTGTGTTATTGACTGTACGTTTGTTAATTCCATGTGTAACTCTGTGTTGTTGTTTGTGTCGCTCTGCTTTGCTTTATCTTGGCCAGGTCGCAATTGTAAATGAGAACTTGTTCTCAACTGGCCTACCTGGTTAAATAAAGGTGAAATAAAAAATAAAAAATAAATGTGAACCATGCTTCGAACAAAAGACATAAGATTAAGAATTGTTGACTTGCATAAAGCTGGAAAGGGTTACAAAAGTACCTCTAAATGTCAGTCCATGGTAAGACAAATACTCAATAAATGGAGAAAGTTCAGCACTGTTGCTACTCTCCCTAGGAGTGGCCGTCCTGCAATGAAGACTGCAAGAGCACAGCGCAGAATGCTCAATGAGGTTAAGAAGAATCCTGGAGTGTCAGCTAAAGACTTACAGAAACCTCTGCTAACATCTCTGTTGACGAGACTACAATACATAAAACACTAAACAAGAATTGTATTCATGGGAGGACAGCATGGAAGAAGCCACTGCTGTCCAAAAAAAACATTGCTGCACGTCTGAAGTTCGCAAAAGAGCACCTGGATGTTCCACAGCGCTACTGGCAAAATATTCTGTGGCCAGATGAAACTAAAGTTGTCTTGTTTGGAAAGAACACACAACACTATATGTGGAGAAAAAAAGGCAAAGCACACCAACATCACAACCTCATCCAAACTGTAAACTATGGTGGAGGGAGCATCATGGTTTGGGGCTGCTTTGCTGCCTCAGGGCCTGGACAGCTTGCTATCATCGACAAGTTTATCAAGACATTTTGCAGGAGAATGTAAGGCTATCTGTCCGCGAATTGAAGCTCAACTTAAGTTAGGTGATGCAAAAGAACAACCACCCAAAAGAACAGAATGGCTTAAACAGAAGAAAATACGCCTTCTGGAGTGGCCCAGTCAGTCCTGACCCAACCCGATTGATTCTGTGGCATGACCTCAAGAGAACAGTTCACACCAGACATCCCAAGAATATTGTTGAACTGAAACAGTTTCGTAAAGAGGAATGGTCCAAAATTCCTACTGACCGTTGTGCAGGTCTGATCCACAACTACAGAAAACATTTGGTTGAGGTTATTGCTGCCAATGGAGGGTCAACCTGTTATTAAATTCAAGGGTTCACGTACTTTTTCCAACCTGCACTGTGAATGTTTATACGGTGTGTTCAATAAAGACATGAAAAATTATAATTGTTTGTGTGTTATTAGTTTAAGCAGACTGTGTTTGTCTATTGTTGTGACTTACATGTAGATGAAGATCAGATAAAATGTTATGACCAACTTATGCAGAAATCCAGGTAATTCTAAAGGGTTCACATACTTTTTCTTCAATCTAGCGAACCAGGCAACTAAAAGCAACTAAACAATGTTTTGGTTAATTTCTATCTTGTTAGCTAGATAGCCAGTTCAAATAATGACCATATCATATAGCTGAAATTAAGCTAATTTGTCTTCGTTGTTACAGAAAAATGAACTCACAACAAGATCATTATTTACAAGTTACTGGCAAGTTAATTACAGAAAATAGCTTATGGTTGCGAGTGTGACAAAATAAAAGCAGGGCATTCTAACTGAGAATGTTGTAACTTGGACACATTCTAATTGGCCTGACGTTATATCCTAATTTGACTTTAGTGCAGGTCATGTTGTTCTTCACATTACCGTCTCTGCTAAGCACACACTATATCAAATAAAATTAACATTTATTTGTCACATGCACAGGATACAGAAGATGTAAACAGTACAGTGAAATGGTTACTTGCATAGTCTTTTGTTTAGACATGTAGCTAGCTAGCTAAACATTATACAATGGGTGGGTCTAATCCTGGATGCTGATTGGTTAAAACTGCATTCCAGCCTGTGTCTATTCCACAAGTTACCACTGGCTAACGCTATGATGTTGAAATGCATATTTACTCGTTTCCATCTCACTGCGCAATCCACTGCCTCATCAGCCCAGCCAGGCAATTTATTAACTTGATCGCCACTATAAAAATCATCTATACATTATCTTCCATTTCTTTTAGACTAGCATTTGGTTTTCAATAGCGGAGATTTGTATAAACCTTGCTGTCTGTCTCTTCGACATTTGCAACATTGTTTCAATATTGAAATTCGATCTCCAGCTGTCCATAGTAATGAACATGTCGGGAGTCGGGATGAGAGAGACAGGCAGACAGCTTTTCTCAGCCAGTCGAAATCATGAATCAGCTGGCATCATTTTTATGGATCTATACAAAGAAATGTCAATAGCGAACAGGTAAAACGAAACGAATTGCAGTTAGTTCGCATACTTTCCAGCTTCAGTTTTAAGTGATTGTGTTAGCTGTGTTGTTGGCTAGCTCCTCCGAACAACAGTGTCCTGACGAGAGAGCATAATTGCACATCATTAGCTCATTGTTAAGGATATATCCAAATAAAATAGCTTAAACAAACACAAATGCAGCTACTTTGCTGTTATTCTGGCTGCATTGTGACTGTAAGTTAGCCGTAGTTGGCTAGCTAGCAAGGGATAAGATCGTTGCCAGTCAGTATGGCAATGGAACATTTAGAACGAACGACTGGGTCGCGTCCATAGATACAGAACAAAAAAACCTAATGACTGTGTTGCATCTCTGGCAACGGAACCGATAGAACGAATGACCAGCCGGCTTGGGTAGCATCCTTTGATTTGTGTCGGGACTATATTTTGTGGAAGGATGAAATAGTATTAATAAATTCATCAAAATAATATTTTTATAAAAATATGACAATCAGTATTTGAATATGTTGGTAACCCATTATACTAAAGTGAAATTGCCCTCGAAGCTGGTGTTTGGAGGATATATTGTCACGGGTGTTGTTAGGCCTGACATATTCCCAACTCATAATGTTACTACCCTGCATGAATCTGCTGGTAGCTAAAGCTAACCAACTAGCTAGGTTCAATGTTAGCTAGCTAGCTAACATTATGCTATAACTAGCAATGCAAATGGCTGCCCTTAGTTTGAAGATGTAATCCGGAGACAGGTGTTTTATACAACAGCCTTTTTCTGTGTGTTATTTTTTAGACTCCCTCCGCATTATTTGCAATCAAACGTCAGAATTTTCTCAATTTCCTTTGCTATCATACTCTTCATCCACCGGGCAGTCCACTGATTTCAAAATCGGGTCCTCCAGAAAGTGGAGAGCATTAGCAACACTTATGCAATTCTTCTAAATATCTTTCAAAATAACCATGTTAGAAAGGATTACCTACACATACTGAGCAGCACATGTTAGATACAGAAGCGCGCTACATGGCAGACCAATCCGAACTCATCTCTTGGCATGTCCAGCCCATTCATTATCTTAGCCAATCATGGCTAGCTGGAAAGTTCCTGTCTTTTTCCATGGCTAAACCAACTAGGCTTGTAATTTAACAATTGTATTCGTATTTACAAATGGCATACACGTTTGTTATTAAGGCCCATGAAAGTTGAAATGTTCCAGAAGGCATTTCTGCAAAAAAATGCATTTCGACAAAAATACACGTTTACATTCAAATGTTTCTCCTGTAAAGTAGTGATGCACACATACGCCTAGTTTTTCCTGAAACGAGTCACATTTTCTTGTTTTACAGCCTGAATTTAAAAATGTTTAAATGTAGTTTTTTTGTCACTGGTCTACACACAATACACAATAATTTGAATGTGGAATTATGTTTTCAATAAATGTTTACAAATTAATAAAAAATGAGTCAATAAGTTTTCAACCCTTTTGTTATGGCAAGCCTAAATAAGTTCAGGAGTAAAAATGTGCTTAACAAGTCACATAATAGGTTGCATGGACTCACTCTGTGTGCAATAATGGTTTAACATGATTTTTAAATGACTACCCCATCTCTGTACCCCACACATACAATTATCTGCAAGGTCCCTCAGTCGAACAGTGAAATCCAAGCACAGATTCAACCACAAAGACCAGGGAGGTTTTCAAATGGTTTGCAAAGAAAGGCACCTATTGGTAGATGGCTAAAAAAAGAAGCAGACAATGAATATTCCTTTGAGCATGGTACAGTTATTAATTGGATGGTGTATCATGGTGGATGGTGTATCAATACGCCCAATCACTACAAATATATAGGTGCCCTTCCTAAGTCAGTTTCCGGAGAGGAAGGAAACCGCTCAGGGATTTCCCCAATGGTGATTTTAAAACAGTTAACGAGTTTAATGGCTTTGATAGGAGAACACTGAGGATGGATTAACAACATTGTAGTTAGTCCACAATACTAACATACAGTGGTTCCTCCTTTAAAAGTTGCATCGTACTGCGGCGCAGCTTGCATGGTGCCGCAGAATTCTATGGCATGTTATTTAAATGTGAACCACTGGTACCATTAATGCTTGTTAGTGCTAGTTTGACCACCAGAGGGCATCTTTGAGAAGCATTTGATAGCCTTCAATAATGGCTTTACTAGAGAATGTGGACACGCAGGAGACTGGGATTCAATTCCCCGACGACGGGGGCGGGGGGGGGGGGGGGGGGGGGGGGGGGCGGGGCTGGGGTGATGAGTAGGTTGTCCCTTTAAATAAGAATTTGTTCTTAACTGATTTCATATGTGTTATTTCATAGTTGTGATGTCTTCACTATTATTCTACAATGTAGAAAATAGTAAAAATAAAGAAAAACCCTGGAATGACTAGCTGCCCAAACTTTTATTGGTACTTGCTTAATTAATTTGATTAATATTATGGTGTTTCTATTCCAAGAAAAACGAAAAAAAAACCTTCCGTCAGGATGGTACGGAAAATATTGGTGCTGTACAACGTGACGGTCGGGAGTACAGTACTGGGCTATTTAGCTAAAGAATCCCTGTGTCGTGCGGGCACCTGGGAGACCGGGGTTCAATTCCCCGACAGGGAGGAAGGAGTAGGCAGTCCTTGTAAATAAGAATTTGTTCTTAACTGACTTGCCTAGTTTAAATAAAGGTTACACTAAGAGTATAGCATTTCTACACCCTAATGTTCTAATTCTAATCTAACCAATACCCAAACAGAGATTCAGTGAAAATAAAAATCTCATTGATTTATCAAGACCAGTCCCCATGCTTGTCTCAGAGCAGTGTGAAACGGTGCTAAAATAGTTGTAGGCTATTGCTTCTAACTTCAATATGCTCTTTAAATAAATAAGACCTACACCACTTTTAACAGCACATGACTCAACACTAGTGAGACTCATGTCGCCTACGGTAGGCCTACAGTATATCGAAAAATATGATGTGACTCTCCGCCAATAATTACATATAGAGGATTGGAGTATATGTCTGTAATTCAGTTACATTTATTCCCATAGTAATTCGTTATGGATCCATAACTAAATGAACATCGGCATTTTGAAAGAGTATTTATATCATCATTTTGTTAACGAAAACATAAAGATGCCATTATTAGTTACATTGTTTAGTTTGAACGTGCAGACTGGCACTAATAACAGAACAGCGGGAATGTTTCCCTTGTCAGCGCCATTATTAGTGCAATGCCACTTAAAGTGTTGCCAGTGTGGCGGGGTGGCAAGGTCGGTCTTCTGTGTGCGGCTCTGCGGCCCATCCCGTGCCCCCTGCCCTCGTGCCTTGAACCTCGCGCTTTTTCAGTGGATACAGCTGGAGAACTGCAAGGCAATCCCATTGTGCGCCACTCGGGAGTCATGAATAATATGACCAATATATATTGTCCTGCTAATAACAGGGTTAATAATATATCTGTGAGAATATCCAACAGGCTTTTAAATCATTCTAAATTAATAATAATAATCACTTTGTTTAAAAAAGAACAATATTTGGAGATGATTTTGTTTTCAAATAATGTAAAATGAGCGAGAAAATGACCATTCTTGAACATGGGGTGAGACATTGTTACTAATTTGAAAATAAAGCCAGTATGTTATTTAGAATTATTTCTGTTTTTAGAGGGAGAGAAACCAAAAACCTACAATCATCTCATAGGTCTCCCAGTTGAGGGGGGCACGGGTATTGAACCAGCATCTGTAGCAACACAGCATCTTAGACCATTGCGCCACTCAGACGCCGTATAACGTGAACGGTCGGGAGTGGCCTACACTACTACAGTAAGACCAAAATAATCCTAACAAAATAATAAAAACTTTAGTGTAATAACAGTTTTAGTAAGTAATACTGAAGTCGTGCACAATTATCAGTTTCTATTTAGGTTTATGTCGCCCATTCATTGTCAGTTAGAGACACAGCAGGACCCAAAAGCATAATCAGTGTTCTAACTCCCCCTTGTGCTGGTCTGGAGCAATGAAGTGGTGACGCAGGGTACCGTACTGAACCACAAATTACCTCTAAGTCCCACAGTGTAAATTCAAATTTTTTAAAGGAGTAACCACTGTAAATGACAGAGTGAAAAGAAGGAAACCTGTACAGAATACAAATATTCCAAAACATGCATCCTGTTTCCAATAAGGCACTAAAGTAATACTGCAGAAAATACAAAGCGTTATGTTTGGGGCAAATCCAACACAACACATCACTGAGTACCACTTTTCATATTTTCAAGCATGGTGGTGGCTGCATCATGTTATGGGTAAGATTGTCATTGACAAGGACTAAGGAGTTTTTTAGGATAAAAATAAATGGAATAGAGCTAAGCACAGGCAAAATCCTAGAGGAAAACTTGATTCAGTATGCTTTCCGACAGACACTGGGAGACAAATTCACACTGGAGTTTCTTACCAAGACGCACGCCATTGAATGTTCCTCAGTGGCCTAGTTACAGTTTTGACATAAATCATCTTGAAAATCTATGGCAAGACTCAAAAATGGCTGTCTAGCAATGATCAACAACCAACTTCACACATCTTGAAGAATAAAAAAAAGATAACGATATATGTGTGTTTTATTTTGTATAAAAAAATATATATGTTTGACTTTTTATTCCACTTTGACATCACACAGTATTTTGTGTAATGGATTTAATTTTCTTTTTTTTGTCAATGACAAATAAATGAAAATCAAATCAATTTTAATCCCATTTTGTAACGTTCTGAAGGTACTGTATGCCTTAAGATGATCTAACCCATCACAGATAAGAAAATCTGACAGAGTTTGATCTGGGAAGTGTATTCCCCTGTAGCTGTAGTCTGCAGTGACGTTAGGATTCCCTATGAAAGACCGCCATCAGACTGTGGTCCTCTGAACAGGACTCATATGTACCTGTTGTCTCAGTGTATGAGTGCTGATCTAGGATCAGTTTTCCCTTTAATGTCCTACTCCAGTCTTTCTCATAGCCAAATAATTCAAATGATATATTTTAAATATATCAATATGTTTGTCATGATCTTCTGTCATGTTATATCTTCTGTCATGTTTACTATAGAATACTAGAGTACTTACTATAGTATTCTGTAGTAAACTTTAATATACTGAAGAATACTATACTACACACTGAAGTATTCCTTGATCATGTGTAGTTGTTACTATAGAATGTTGTAGTATACTGTAGAATACTATAGTAAATACTACAGTATTATCTGCAAAAACTCTGAAGTAAATATTACAGTAATGTCCACAAAAACACTACAGTCTGCAAAAACATTACACTTTTTTAGCTATAGTAAATACTACAGTATTTAATGTGCATATACCTTGTCAATTTCCCTATCCCATATCCCAATTTGTGCCACCTATAAGTGAGGAACTTATATTCCATGTATAGACCATATCTTGTGTTCCCTACAGGTTATAGATTTGCAGACTGAAGCTGTTTCTGAAAAGGCACCTTATTCCCAATATAGTACACTACTTTTTACCAGGGCATTCCTGTGCTTATTACTGTAATTCACCCTCAAATCATTCAACTAGCAGCACTTTCCAGAGTGAGTAGGGGGAATCAGCAGGATCATCTTTAAATAAAGTAACAGGCTTTGTCTGCTAGCATTCAGTGAAGGATATTCTTTTAAGCGGAATTTGATCAACCAGCCAAAACATTGTGTCCAAATCTGATATTCGTAGCAAAGATTTTTTTAAAGAAATCCAAGAATCAGTCAACACTGTTCCAGTGTGTTTGTGCATGTTAGTGAGTGTGTGTGTGCACGTGTGTGCGTGTGGACGAGTGCTTTCTGCTTTCTGGCTTCTGTGTGTAGGCTTATTGGAGCTGATGAACAGAATCTGATTCTCTGCAGCATGCTGTGTCTGCCTTCCTGCACATCTGCATTCCAAATGCAGGTAGTCAAGGGTGATGATGTCGCTACTACTGCAGGCTAGTCAGGTGAGTATACAGTCACCTCCAAAATGATTGGCACCCTTGATAAAGATTAACAAAAAAGACAGTTTAAAATAAATAATACAAATAACTAGCTATATTGTAAGGTCAATTCTACAGTATTTCAACTAAATGTTTCAAGGACAAAATTACATGTATTTAAGTATTTTGTTATTGTAGTGTGGACAATAATATATGTACTCTCTAAAAACAATATACGGAGAAAATGTTTTTATGTATTTGTTCTTTTTTTCTTTTTATGTTTAGCTCACGTAATATCATTTTATTTATGTATTAATGTGTGTGTAATAGAATAAATGTGTCAAACGAATATAGACATTAATAAATGCATTTCTATAGCTTCCAAGAGCTTTTTTACAATACAGGAGGAAAATAAATACAATCAAATTGTATTTGTCACACGCTTCGTAAACAACAGGTATAGACTAACAGAGAAATGCTTACTTACGGGTCCTTTTTCAGCAATGCAGAGAGAAAGATAACTGCCAGGTCACTGAACTCCTCCATATAGGCTGTCTCGTTTTCAGTTGTCGGTGATCAGGCCTACCACCATCATGTCATCAGCAAAGTTGATGATGATGTTAGAGTTGTGCGTGGCCAGTACAGGAGGGGGCTAAGCACAAACCCCTGAGGGGTACCCGTGTTGATGGTCAGCGTGGTGGATGTGTTGTTGCCTGCCTTCACCGCATGGGGGCGGCCCGTCAGGAAGCCCAGGATCCAGTTGCAAAGGGAGGTGTTCAGTCCCAGGGTCATGAGCTGAGTCGTCGTAACAGTTTTGGATGCTACAGACATTTATGTGAGAAGACCAATTTTTGGGATGTCTCGTGGTCTGACAAGCACCACTCTAGCTCTGTCACCGTTCACCACATATGCGAAGGGCATTTTCAGTGGATGCGGTGGATTGAGATGCAGCCCATGCTAAAAAACATATCACTAGTGTAAACAGACAGATTTTGATAAGGATCTTCGTATTATGTTAACTAGATCTATGTGGGGGTGTGACCATTGTAGGCTATGGGTTAATGGGCCATCAGCAGGACAATAGAATCTCTGAGAGCATGTGAGAAGTCATGATGGTGTGCTAAATGACAGCAGTGCTGACAAAGTTTTATCAAATTGTCACACCCTGGCCTTAGTATTCTTTGTTTTCTTTATTATTTTAGTTAGGTCAGGGTGTGACATGGGGAATGTATGTGTTTTTTGTAGTGTCTAGGGTGGTTGTAAGGTTTAGGGGGTTTATTAGAGTAGTTGGGTTTATGTTTAGTATAGAAGTCTAGCTGTGTCTATGGTTGCCTGAATGGTTCTCAATCAGAGACAGATGTCATTAATTGTCTCTGATTGGGAGCCATATTTAAGGCAGCCATAGGCACTAGGTTTTTGTGGGTAATTGTCTGTGTCTATGTTGCATGTTTGCACTTAGTCTTTTGATAGCTTCACGTTCGTCTGTTTGTTGTTTTGTTTCGTTGTCCTTCTTCCAATTAAAGAGAAGATGTATTTTCCACACGCTGCGCCTTGGTCCTCTCTCTCTCCCATTGACGATCGTGACAGAATTACCCACCTAAATCGGACCAAGCGGCGTGTCAAGCGGCAACAGGACCCACCTACACAGGATTTCTGGACATGGGAGGACGAATTGGATGGTAAGGGACCTTGGGCTCAACCAGGAGAATATCGCCGCCCCAAAGCTGAGCTGGAGGCAGCGAAAGCAGAGAGGCGGCGATATGAGGAGGCAGCACGGAAGCAAGGCTGGAAGCCCGTGAGTACAACCCAAAATTTTCTTGGGGGGGGGCTAAGAGGTAGTGGGCCGAGGGCAGGTAGGAGACCTGCGCCCACTTCCCAGGCTAACCGTGGAGAGCGAGAGTATGGGCAGACACCGTGTTACGCAGTAGAGCGCATGGTGTCTCCTGTACGCGTGCATAGCCCGGTTCGGTACATTCCAGCTCCACGTATCGGCCGGGCTAGATTGAGCGTTGAGCCGGATGTCATGAAGCCGGCCCAACGCATCTGGCCACCAGTGCGTCTCCTCGGGCCGGCTTACATGGCACCAGCCTTACGCATGGTGTCCCCGGTTCGCCTACATAGGCCGGTGCGGGTTATTCCACCTCCCCGCACTGGTCGGGCGACGGGGAGCATACAACCAGGTAAGGTTGGGCAGGCTCAGTGCTCAAGGGAGCCAGTACCCCTGCACGGTCCGGTATTTCCGGCGCCACCTCCCCGCCCCAGCCCAGTACCACCAGTGCCTACACCACGCACCAGGCTTCCAGTGCGTTTCCAGAGCCCTGTTCCTCCTCCACGCACTAGCCCTATGGTGCGTGTCTCCAGCCCATTACCACCAGTGCCTACACCACGCACCAAGCCTCCTGTGTGTCCTCAGAGTCCTGTGCGTCCTGTTGCTGCTCCCCGCACTAGCCTAAAGGTGCGTGTCCTTAGCCCGGTACCTCCAGTTCCGGCGCCACGCACCAGGCCTATAGTGCGTCTCAGCCGGCCAGAGTCTGCCGTCTGCCCAGCGGCGCCTGAACTGCCCGTCTGCCCAACGCCGTCTGAACTGTCCGTCTGCCAAGCGCCGCATGAACTGCCCGTCTGGACTGAGCCTTCAAAGCCGCCCGTCTGCCATGAGCCTTTAGAGCCGTCCGCCAGACAGGAGCCGCTAGAGCCTTCCGCCAGACAGGATCAGCCAGAGCCTTCCGCCAGACAGGATCAGCCAGAGCCATCCGTCTGCCAAGCGCCATCTGAGCCATCCGTCTACCAAGCGCCATCTGAGCCATCCGTCTACCAAGCGCCATCTGAGCCATCCGTCTACCAAGCGCCATCTGAGCCATCCGTCTACCCAGCGCCATCTGAGCCATCCGTCTACCCAGCGCCATCTGAGCCATCCGTCTACACAGCGCCATCTGAGCCATCCGTCTACCCAGCGCCATCTGAGCCATCCGTCTGCACAGAGCCATTAGAGCCGCCCGTCTGTCCCGAGCCGTCAGAGCCGTTAGTCAGTCAGGATCTGCCAGAGCCGCCAACCAGACAGGATCTGCCAGAGCCGCCAACCAGACAGGATCTGCCAGAGCCGCCAACCAGACAGGATCTGCCAGAGCCGCCAACCAGACAGGATCTGCCAGAGCCGCCAACCAGACAGGACCAGCCAGAGCCGCCAGCCAGACAGGACCAGCCAGAGCCGCCAGCCAGACATGACCAGCCAGAGCCGCCAGCCAGACATGACCAGCCAGAGCCGCCAGCCAGACATGACCAGCCAGAGCCGCCAGCCAGACATGACCAGCCAGAGCCGCCAGCCAGCCAAGACCAGCCAGAGCCGTCAGCCAGCCAAGACCAGCCAGAGCCGTCAGCCAGCCAGGATCCGCCAGAGCCGTCAGCCAGCCAGGATCCGCCAGAGCCGTCAGCCAGCCAGGATCCGCCAGAGCCGTCAGCCAGCCAGGATCCGCCAGAGCCGTCAGCCAGCCAGGATCCGCCAGAGCCGTCAGCCAGCCAGGATCCGCCAGAGCCAGCCAGCCAGGATCCGCCAGAGCCAGCCAGCCAGGATCCGCCCCTCAGTCCGGAGCTGCCGTCCTTCAGTCCGGAGCTGCCCCTTATCCCGGGGCTGCCCCTTATCCCGGGGCTGCCCCTTATCCCGGGGCTGCCCCTTGTCCCGGTGCTGCCCCTTGTCCCGGTGCTGCCCCTTGTCCCGGTGCTGCCCCTTGTCCCGGTGCTGCCCCTTGTCCTGCTGAGGCCTATTATTTTAGGTGGGGGTATTTGGAGGGTGGCCATTTGGAGGAGGCTACCAAAGCGGGTATGGACAATGGTGGAGTGGGGGCCACGTCCCGCACCCGAGCCGCCGCCATGATGGGGCCCACCCCGGACCCTCCCCTTTCTATGTCAGTTTGTGCGGTCGGAGTCCGCACCTTTGGGGGGGGGTATTGTCACACCCTGGCCTTAGTATTCTTTGTTTTCTTTATTATTTTAGTTAGGTCAGGGTGTGACATGGGGAATGTATGTGTTTTTTGTAGTGTCTAGGGTGGTTGTAAGGTTTAGGGGGTTTATTAGAGTAGTTGGGTTTATGTTTAGTATAGAAGTCTAGCTGTGTCTATGGTTGCCTGAATGGTTCTCAATCAGAGACAGATGTCATTAATTGTCTCTGATTGGGAGCCATATTTAAGGCAGCCATAGGCACTAGGTTTTTGTGGGTAATTGTCTGTGTCTATGTTGCATGTTTGCACTTAGTCTTTTGATAGCTTCACGTTCGTCTGTTTGTTGTTTTGTTTCGTTGTCCTTCTTCCAATTAAAGAGAAGATGTATTTTCCACACGCTGCGCCTTGGTCCTCTCTCTCTCCCATTGACGATCGTGACACAAATGTCCTCTTTTTAGTTGATAAAGTAATCCCAAATGTAATCAGCTGTTTTTAAGAATGTCACTGTAATCCTAATTTAAAAAATTGTAATCCAGGCTGATTACAGTTACTTCATTTTTGTAAATCGGATCACACCAATCCAAAATCAAATCTAGAATCGGCTTTCTATTTCGCAACAAAGCCTCCCTCACTCACGCCGCCAAATTTACCCTAGTAAAACTGGCCATCCTACCGTTCCTTGGCTTCTGCGATGTCATCAACACAATATAGCTTCCAATACTCTACTCAGCAAACTGGATGCAGTCTATCACAGTGCCATCCGTTTTGTTACAAAAGCCCCTTATACCACCCACCACTGCGACCTGTATGCTCTAGTCGGCTGGCCCTCGCTACATATTCGTCACCAGACCTACTGGCTCCAGGTCATCTATAAGTCTTTGCTCGGTAAAGCTCTGCCTTATCTCAGCTCACTGGTCACCATAACAACACCCACCCGTAGCACGCTCTCCAGCAGGTATATCTCACTGGTCATCCCCAAAGCCAACACCTCCTTTGGCCGCATTTCCTTCTAGTTCTCTGCTGCCAGTGACTGGAACGAATTGCAAAAATCGCTGAAGCTGGAGACTTATATTTCCCTCACAAACTTTAAACATCAGCTATCTGAGCAGGTTACCGATCGCTGCAGCTGTACATAGTCCATCTGTAAACAGCCCACCCACCCTTCAGACCAAAACAATATAGAGAAAGTTGATCTACATACTGTGTGGGTAATGGAACAAATTTGATTGAAAAAAGTGAAATATCAAATGTGAAATCTTCAAACAATTGCATCTTACCCTCAGACACTCTTCGACCAATGAAAGGCTGCGACTCGAAACCAGCGTCCAAAACAAAAACAACATTTTGAGACATGACAGCCTAGGCCAATCTGACAAGAATTGATGAACAGATTACACAGGTTTAGAGACTACCAGGATATATTTTGCAGTGTTCTTCGCATCTAGTCTGACTCATAGCCATCAAAGAACTCCAGCTCATCCAAGACCGGCATCTATTGGGCCTACTCACTAAATCCACTTCAATCATTAAGATGTTCAAAAGCCTGTCCCTCACAGAATCTTGGAATTACCCTTTCACGCCTAGATGTCCCAGCGATGTCTATACAGTTCCGAAAGCCTACTTTGTATTTCTATTACTACTATATAATCCTAATATGTATTCCATAGTTATTACATGTAATTAGTGAGCAGTTGTAACAGGGACTCACTCACTCTCTCAACATGTATCTTTGGTACATAGGTTCCTACTCACCGCGAGATAGAGAGCTGCGTAGACGCTGAGAGCAGCCTCTTTGGAGGGGAAGGTTTTACGTGCACGCAGGATATCCTCCTGGTTCCCGGTGCAGGCCTCTTGGTGGCTGATGTAGCGCAGGGCGTGCTGGCAGCCCAGGGCCGTGAAGTTGGGCTTACACACCGTCAGGAAGTGGGGGGACAGGTTGCCCGTCACCACCTGGCCCGCGTTTACAAAGATGTCCACAGTGAACAGCCCGAACGTGTACACTCCTGAAGAGAGAGCGAGATATACCTGTTAGAGGCTGAACGTGTACACTCCTGGAGAGAGAGAGATACCTGTTAGAGGCTGAAAATGTACACTCCTGGAGAGAGAGAGACACCTGTTAGATGCTTAACGTGTACACTCCTAGAGAGAGCGGGCGATGGATTTGGCCTAGATTCTGGTTATCAGTTGTCATACTGTGTGGATAGATTGATGAAGTCTGCAACGGAAAGGAGGTCTAAAAGGACACTCATCACACATTATTGAAGGCACACTGAAAGGCAGAAAGATATACACTACCGTTCAAAAGTTTGGGGTCACTTAGAAATGTCCTTGTTTTTGAAAGAAAAACACATTTTTTGTGGACTTTTAATGGAGTCGCCTCTTCGCTGTTGACGTTGAGACTGGTGTTTTGCGGGTACTATTTAATGAAGCTGCCAGTTGAGGACTTGTGAGCCGTCTGTTTCTCAAACTAGATACTCTAATGTACTAATGTACTCCAACGCTCTAAACACTAGGCTACCTGCCGCACCTGCCGCACCTAATGTACTTGTCCTCTTGCTCAGTTGTGCACCGGGGCCTCCCACTCCTCTTTCTATTCTGGTTAGAGCCAGTTTGCGCTGTTCTGTGAAGGGAGTAGTACACAGCGTTGTACGAGATCTTCAGTTTCTTGGCAATTTCTCGCATGGAATAGCCTTCATTTCTTAGAACAAGAATAGACTGACGAGTTTCAGAAGAAAGTCCTTTGTTTCTGGCCATTTTGAGCCTGTAATCGAACCCACAAATGCTGATGCTCCAGATACTCAACTCGTTTAAAGGCCAGTTTTATTGCTTCTTTAATCAGCACAACAGTTTTCAGCTGTGCTAACATAATTGCAAAAGGGTTTTCTAATGATCAATTAGCCTTTTAAAATGATAAACTTGGATTAGCTCACACAACGTGCCATTGGAACACAGGAGTGATGGTTGCTGATAATGGGCCTCTGTACGCCTATGTAGATATTCCATTAAAAATCTGCCGTTTCCAGCTACAAGTCATTTACAACATTAACAATGTCTACACTGTATTTCAGATACATGTTATGTTATTTTAATGGACAAAAAAAATGTGCTTTTCTTTCAAAAACAAGGACATTTCTAAGTGACCCCAAACTTTTGAACGGTAGTGTATATATATATATATATATATATACACTGCTCAAAAAAATAAAGGGAACACTTAAACAACACAATGTAACTCCAAGTCAATCACACTTCTGTGAAATCAAACTGTCCACTTAGGAAGCAACACTGATTGACAATAAATTTCACATGCTGTTGTGCAAATGGAATAGACAAAAGGTGGAAATTATAGGCAATTAGCAAGACACCCCCAATAAAGGAATGGTTCTGCAGGTGGTGACCACAGACCACTTCTCAGTTCCTATGCTTCCTGGCTGATGTTTTGGTCACTTTTGAATGCTGGCGGTGCTTTCACTCTAGTGGTAGCATGAGACGGAGTCTACAACCCACACAAGTGGCTCAGGTAGTGCAGTTCATCCAGGATGGCACATCAATGCGAGCTGTGGCAAAAAGGTTTGCTGTGTCTGTCAGCGTAGTGTCCAGAGCATGGTGGCGCTACCAGGAGACAGGCCAGTACATCAGGAGACGTGGAGGAGGCCGTAGGAGGGCAACAACCCAGCAGCAGGACCGCTACCTCCGCCTTTGTGCAAGGAGGTGCACTGCCAGAGCCCTGCAAAATGACCTCCAGCAGGCCACAAATGTGCATGTGTCAGCATATGGTCTCACAAGGGGTCTGAGGATCTCATCTCGGTACCTAATGGCAGTCAGGCTACCTCTGGCGAGCACATGGAGGGCTGTGCGGCCCCACAAAGAAATGCCACCCCACACCATGACTGACCCACCGCCAAACCGGTCATGCTGGAGGATGTTGCAGGCAGCAGAACGTTCTCCACGGCGTCTCCAGACTCTGTCACGTCTGTCACATGTGCTCATGTGCTCAGTGTGAACCTGCTTTCATCTGTGAAGAGCACAGGGCACCAGTGGCGAATTTGCCAATCTTGGTGTTCTCTGGCAAATGCCAAACGTCCTGCACGGTGTTGGGCTGTAAGCACAACCCCCACCTGTGGACGTCGGGCCCTCATACCACCCTCATGGAGTCTGTTTCTGACCGTTTGAGCAGACACATGCACATTTGTGGCCTGCTGGAGGTCATTTTGCAGGGCTCTGGCAGTGCACTTCCTTGCACAAAGGCGGAGGTAGCGGTCCTGCTGCTGGGTTGTTGCCCTCCTACGGCCTCCGCCACGTCTCCTGATGTACTGGCCTGTCTCCTGGTAGCGCCTCCATGCTCTGGACTCTACGCTGACAGACACAGCAAACCTTTTTGCCACAGCTCGCATTGACGTGCCATCCTGGATGAGCTGCACTACCTGAGCCACTTGTGTGGGTTGTAGACTCCGTCTCATGCTACCACTAGAGTGAGAGCACCGCCAGCATTCAAAAGTGACCAAAACATCAGCCAGGAAGCATAGGAACTGAGAAGTGGTCTGTGGTCACCACCTGCAGAACCATTCCTTTATTGGGGGTGTCTTGCTAATTGCCTATAATTTCCACCTTTTGTCTATTCCATTTGCACAACAGCATGTGGAATTTATTGTCAATCAGTGTTGCTTCCTAAGTGGACAGTTTGATTTCACAGAAGTGTGATTGACTTGGAGTTACATTGTGTTGTTTAAGTGTTCCCTTTATTTTTTTGAGCAGTGTATATATATATATATATATATATATATATATATAGAGAGAGAGAGAGAGAGAGAGAGAGAGAGAGAGAGAGAGAGAGAGAGAGAGAGAGAGAGAGAGAGAGAGAGAGAGAGAGAGAGAGAGAGAGAGAGAGAGAGAGAGAGAGAGAGAGAGAGAGAGAGAGAGAGAGAGAGAGAGAGAGAGAGAGAGCGATAACAATGGGTAATGAAACACTGTTTTACCTGTGGAGAGAGATATTTAAATAAAAGGAGACAGAGAGATGGTTAAATAACATGCTGTAATGAAAGTGACCTTTCTTATATTTTGAGACAACCCCTGCATGATTCCAAATGCTGTAAATATCACATTATGTCTGAAAGTAGGAGTAGAAATTACTAGTCTCTTCTCACAGATGCAAATTCCTAGCACGCTAGCAACAACCCTGTGTGCCAAACATAAGCAAAACGACATTCTCCTCACGACAGAGCTTTGTTTCTAGAATTGTGTGAGGACGCATAAAGCAGTGTGATGCTCAAACACACAGGAGTGACATCAGATCCCTTAATAAAACAATATCCTCAAAGCACATCTCCCAGCTGAACCTACCAACACACACACACACACACACACACACACACACACACACACACACACACACACACACACACACACACACACACACACACACACACACACACACACACACACACACACACACACACACACACACACACAACGGAAATGTGTCACTGAGCCAAAAGACATGTGGAGACACCAGTGCCCATGACTATTGCTCTTAAACCAACACAGGCAGAGTCAGTGTGTCATAGGGCTCTCCAAAGGAGAGGAGATCCTTATAGCTCTGTCTTTCACTCTAAATCTCCACAAACAAGCTCTCGCTAGACACACAGCCAGAGACAAAGCCGGCAGGAGGACGCATTATATGCTGCAGCAACAATGGGGAGCTTTTGCAATCACTGTCAAGACTCTGTGTTTCTGCATCTTAATGTGTCTTTCAGTTTTGAAACCCACTTAGCTGGAAGAGCAGAGAGGCAAGTCTTCGTTATTGTTGAGAGTGTCATTCTGTTTTTTTCTCTGTCATATTCCAGTCACCTCAGTCTCTTCTTCTTTACTCTTTCTTAAAGGGAACGAGGGAGCTGAGATGAGAGGAGGGGGTGACAGAAGATGCTGACAGACACATTTATACTTCAGTCAGATGTATTGTTTCAACAGTGACTCACTAGATGAGCATTTGGCAGAGGATTTTAGAAGACATTAGCCTGACATTGTCCCACTTAGCAGCAAAAAATAAGCAGGGTTGACTGTCCATGGAAATGGCTACGTTTGGAGTTTGGTTTAATGACAGAAATACGTAGCTAGCGAAACTAATTCCTTAGCTGGCACTGTAGACGGGGCGGAAATCGTACTCTTATTAAGCAGATACATGAAATTCGATTTGCACGGTTCAATAAAAAAGCAAAAACGTCAAAGGCTTTATCTTTTCAGTGTCATTGATCCCATTTCTTGTCATCAGCATGCGTGTGGTGGGTGGGAGGTGAATAGGAAGGCTGGGTGGGTAAAGGCTGTGTAGCCTTGAAAACTTTCATGCTGACTGAGGTTTCACTGCATCAGACTGCAGCAATAGGACAGGCTCTGGAATTAGATCAAAGGTGCAGGTGCAATGGCTCACTGACTGTCTCTCACACACACACACACACACACACACACACACATACACACACACACACGTACACTATCGTTCAAAAGTTTGGGATCACTTAGAAATGTCCTTGTTTTTGAAAGAAAAGCAAATCTTTTGTCTATTAAAATAACATCAAATTGATCAGAAATACAGTGTAGACATTGTTAATGTTGTAAATGACTTTTGTAGCTGGAAACGGCTGATTTTTAATGGTATATCTACATAGGCGTACAGAGGCCCATTATCAGCAACCATCACTCCTGTGTTCCAATGGCATGTTGTGTTAGCTAATCCAAGTTTATCATTTTAAAAGGCAAATTGATCATTAGAAAACCCTTTTGCAATTATGTTAGCACAGCTGAAAACTGTTGTGCTGATTAAAGAAGCAATAAAACTGGCCAACTTTAGACTAGTTGAGTATCTGGAGCGTCAGCATTTGTGGGTTCGATTACAGGCTCAAAATGGCCAGAAACAAAGGACTTTCTTCTGAAACTCGTCAGTCTATTCTTGTTCTGAGAAATGAAGGCTATTCCATGCGAGAAATTGCCAAGAAACTGAAGATCTCGTACAACGCCGTGTACCACTCTCTTCACAGAACAGTTGTTACAAACTGGCTCTAACCAGAATAGAAAGAGTGGGAGGCCCCGTTGCATAATAGCTGTCCAAAACAAAGCAGGCCATTGAGGAGAACAATGACATCTTTGCCAATGTGGCATCCATCAGCCTACTAACAATCGGCCGCATTTTGAAGAGGCACCAGGTATGTATGAAACACATTTACCTGGTGCCTTTTGAGAGAAACAGCGACCAGGTGAAACAACTGCGGGCCGAGTATGTTCAGGTACAGCACCATATACTGTATTACTGTTACTATTTGAAGTACATGCTACTTTTGTACTATCACAAGTATATATGTGTTGATGAAGCAGGCTTCAACCTGGCCAAAACTCAGGCCGTGGGCGGAAACTCATCGGCCAACGCGCGACCTTCCAAGTGCCTGGACAACGTGGGGGAAACATCTACATGTGAACAGCTACAGTATGTCTAAAGATGGTGCGGTAAGACATAGACCAATGAAATTGAGCAGGCCTGTCAAGGTGAAGGGGTCACATACAATGCATTCGGAAAGTATTCAGACCCCTTGACTTTTTCCACATTTTGTTACGTTACAGCCTTATTCCAAAATGTATTAAATCGTTTTTTTCACTCATCAATCTACACAAATATTATAAAAAATGTAAAACTTTAATATAAGATTTACATAAGTATTCAGACCATTTTTCTCAGTACTTTGTTGAAGCACATTTGGCAGCGATTACAGCCTCAAGTTTTCTTGGGTATGATGCTACAAGCTTGGCACACGTGTATTTGGGGAGTTTCTCCCATTCTTCGCTGCAGATCCTCTCAAGCTGTCAGGTTGGATGGGGAGCGTCGCTGTACAGCTATTTTCAGGTCTCTCCAGAGATGTTAGATTGGGTTCAAGTACGGGCTCTGACTGGGCCACTCAAGGACATTCAGGGACATGTCCCGAAGCCACCCCTGCGTTGTCTTGGATGTGTACTTAGGGTCATTGTCCTTTTGGAAGGTGAACCTTCGCCCCAGTCTGAGGTCCTGACCGCTCTTGAGCAGGTTTTCATCAAGGATCTCTCTGTACTTTACTCCGTTCATATTTCCCTCGATCCTGACTAGTCTCCCAGTCCCTGCCGCTGAAAAACATCCCCAAAGCATGATGCTGCCACCACCATGCTTCACCGTAGGGATGGTGCCAGGTTTCCTCCAGACGTGACGCTCGGCATTCAGGCCAAAGAGTTAAATCTTGGTTTCATCAGACCAGAAAACCTGCCCCCATACTCTCCTTTCCGCAACCCTATTGTGGAATTTTTTGCAGCATGGAGGTGGAAGGTGTACGATTGCCGTCCACATGAGAGTGCCACCCTCCTACTGGCCATGGATGACGCATGCGACAACATCAATGCAGACCAATGTCAAGCTTGGATTCGCCATGCCAAAAGGTGCATAAACATTGAGGACATTCACTGCGATGTGGTTGAGAATTGATGGCCAAATGCTCAAGACAGGCTTGAAGCAAATTAATCAAATCAAATCAACTCAGATTTATTTATATAGCCCTTCTTACATCAGCTGATATCTCAAAGTACTGTACAGAAACCCAGCCTAAAACACCAAACAGCAAGCAATGCAGGTGTAGAAGCACGGTGGCTAGGAAAAACTCCATAGAAAGGCCAAAACCTAGGAAGAAACCTAGAGAGGAACCAGGCTATGAGGGGTGGCCAGTCCTCTTCTGGCTGTGCCGGGTGGCGATTATAACAGAACATGGCCAAGATGTTCAAATGTTCATAAATGACCAGCATGGTCAAATAATAATAATCACAGTAGTTGTCGAGGGTGCAGCAAGTCAGCACCTCAGGAGTAAATGTCAGTTGGCTTTTCATAGCCGATCATTAAGAGTATCTCTACCGCTCCTGCGGTCTCTAGAGAGTTGAAAACAACAGGTCTGGGACAGGTAGCACGTAATGCGTGCTAAATGTTAAATGCTTATGTTTTATTTTCATTCATTTAATTTGTTTAATTTCATTTCTTACATTTGATTACAGACAGTACACCTATGTTGCAATTATATCAGAATTATTTTGGGGGAATAAATGATTGTAGAGGATGTCTTCATTGATCACATCTTTGATTACACATTGGATAGATAATATGGAATTACATATTTTCTGTCAATTTTGTTGGGTAACGTAAGTGTATTGCCTAATTGGAAAACGGTGTAATCTACTGTAATGTACAGTACTGTAGCATATCACTTTCAGCACTTCTAAGGGCGAAATGAAACGCGGATCAAACATTGTTATATTTATTTATTTATTTATTAATTCAGGGGGTGGATCAGCTTTAATATTGCGGATAGATTGTAGCTTCCATCAATGTAATTGTCTGCATCATTTCCAATCCCCCATATATTTTTGGGGTAAATATATATATATTTATATACATACACATACCCACATATATATATATATATATATAAACATGCATACATATACATATACAAATATACATACCTATATATAAATACATATTGTTTTAAAATATATTTTCCTTTATTATTCCCCGCACACCCTACCACCCCACCCGTTATTGGAGTAAACTAATAAACAATAACACTTAGGCTTCTACTTCCAGCTTATACATACTATATACATTTTACGGACACAACCTATTTTACAATAGTTATATTTTGTTTGTTTTCAGACCTAGCCTTCCTCTATTTCTGATGTCCATCCAGTTTGATTTATATTTTCCATATATTTTTAACTGTGCTATTTCACAAAAGTTCTGAACCTATATGCATTTTAAAGACACAGTATATTTTACATTTGTTATCTTGTTGTTATTAGTCCCACCCTTCAGCTCCATTCAACCCCTCCCATTTATCTCTTAACACTGTCGTGTCTTTGGCTATGCCAGATTAATTGCTATGACATGCTATTCTATAAAATAATTTCTCCGTAATTAATATTACCTGATTGAACTAATCAGGTAAATGTAATTAACTAGAGAGGGACACCACGAAATAATATTTATAGAGCTGTTATCTTCCGAATAAACTCTTAAAGATTTAGTAATATTTTACATCCATAGCAGTCACATTAATCGTCATTTTATTCAGTCTCATCTGAAAGTGGTAAATCCTTGGTTATCTGCAAGAATCCTGGCTAACAAGTTGAATCAGCAATACAAAATTGGGTTTAATTATTTATTTACTAAATACCTAACTAATCACACAGAAACACACATACACAATTAAATCATAACTTGATTACAAAGTGCCGTCATAAAGAAAAACGTCCCTAGCGGGCGGAATAGATATGACAGCTTGTTACACAAAGGGAATGGGCTGAGTTTTAGTGAAAGAGCGGGAGACTGGAACATAGGCGAAGCTGTACCATCGTAAATACCGTATCTTATGCATTCTAAATTACCGCCCATTTGAAAAAGGAAAATGCAATAAATATTTACTCTGAGCTGCGCTTCAGTAGGTTGGTGGTAGATGGAAGACCGTATCGCCAACCCGCGTCCTCTGTCCTTTGAAGAATGTCTCTGGTGGTCACTGGATACGTTGGAGTAACGTCGTGTGTAGTAGACGGGATACTCTGACTGTCCTTCCTAACCTACGTTTGTAGCAGCTGTTGCTAACTCAACGGCTAGGAGGTATCACTTCTGTAGTGAATACGAGTTCAAAGTTCATACCATTTACAACCAAAGTCCATGCTGATGTTGGCTTAGTTCTGTAGTTATTATCTGAACCATTCTGACATCGGATCGTCATCCTAAATGTACCCGGAACAGGAAGTTATATTTTTGTCAATGGCTTTTATAGTGGAGGGAGAGGGGTGTGTCTGAAAAGTTTATAACCCATGTCTCTTCACAGGGGCGGGCCCCTAGTTGAGCAGAAGCCCAAATTTATGAAAATCCAAATCTCTCATTTGGAAGCTAAAATTACATTTAATCTCTTCACAAATAATTTCATATTCAAACATTTGAATTAAACAACAATTCCATGTGAATCCGATACCTCTGACGTTTAGACTTTCCACAGTAGAGTTTATGTCATTCTATCATTGATGAGAATGTGTCAGAGGGCAACCGAACTGACATAATATACCTTAAGTACCACCGCATATGTTCAGTTGGTCGGATTACCAGAATATAGTTCATTTCCCCCCACTTCTGATGTTCCCAGAATCTCTATGTTAACCAAGGGGTTTTCTTATGTCACATCAGTTATAGTAGGGAGAGGGAAAAGGGGGGAAAGAGGTATTTATGACTGTCATAAACCTACCCCTAGGCCAACGTCATGACAACACCATCCATATTAGATTTCTATTTGACATATATTTTTCAACCATGCTGTGTTGCTTCACAAAAGTTCTGAACCTTTCTATTCTCATAGTTTATAAAGATTGTAAATTAAAGAAAACATTTTTTGATAAAAGTATTATTATATTATTGATCGATTGACTATGACTTTTCAAATCACCCAGTAGTGCTATCTGTAGCGTTAGCTCCAGGTAAATGTTGTATTTCTTCAGCCATTCCTGGACCTATGACCAAAAACAAGCTACATATGGACAGTACCAAAATAAATGATCCAAATGACTCTGCCTCCTCGCAACAAAATCTGCAGAGCTGGGAAGGTTGTATCCCCCATATATATATATATATATATACCCATATATACTGTATAACATTTTTTTGGTTGCAAGAATTTAGTATAACAATTTAAATTGAAAAATTCTAAGTTTCGAATCTGGCATCATGTTGTGTGTCAATTTATAAACCATGTGCCATGGAATTGGTACATCGAAAATCTCTTCTCAACTATTTTGCAATCTATATAGCACTGCTGTCAATTATTTGGTCCTTAAATGAAACTGGTATATATTTTTATTTAGCACAATTTTCTTTCATGCAATTTTGGTCTTTAAGACAGACAAGTTCCTTACTTTTTCCCCCTTCCACTTGCCTCTTCCATTTTTGCGGTAATGCTGCAATTAGTTGGTTGCAATTTTGGGTAGAGCATACATTTCCATGTTTGTAATAGCTGCAAGTGTGACAAAACTCCACCAGTCCTATTTATGATATAATTTACAAAGATTAAACCTTTTTTTTTAATCGAAAAAAAATAAAATTATGTTTGAGTTTAACCACAATATTTGTTGTATTATTTATTCTGTCTTTTCTGGTGGATTAAACTGAAATTGCAACCAACTTTCTATGGCTTCTTTAAAAATAAAGATATTTTGGAGATAATTTCATTTTCAAATTACCGAAAGTGAGCGATTGTAATCTGAATAAAAGGAAAAAGGCCATTCTTGAACATGACATTCTTACTAATTTGCTAGAGAACCTATTCGGATTTAGGTATAACCTATGTATGACTGACACCTTTAATGAGAGGTCTAATGCTTAAATATTTCATCATTTCTGCCATCCGAATTCATAATCATTCTATAAATAGGCCCTTTTAATTTTGTCTGGCTTGCCATTCCAAATAGAATATATTTGCTCATGTAATTTAAGGTCGCTAGGTGTAGGCAAAACCATAAGCAAATAGGTCAACTGTGATATGACTAAAGAGTTAATCAGAGTGTTTTTTCTACAAATAGACAGGTATTTTCCTTTCCATGGTAGCAAGATCTTATCAATTTTTGCTAACTTTCTATTAAAATGTATTGGAGTGAAATAATTTCTTTCTTTCAGGGATATGTATACCGAATATGTCCACATCCCCATCAGATCATATTGGTAAACTACACGGTAATGTAAAAGCTGTATTTTTTGAGAATCCAATACGTAATATAGTACACTTATCATAATTTGTTTTTAATACAGAGAGGTTAGAAAAAGTATCTAGATCCTCTAAACATCAATTGCACAATGACACCTTTGTTTTTAAGCCTTGGATTTCTAATCCCTTAATATTATTATTGGATCTGATTTTGATCAGCTAACATTTCGATGGCAATAATAAATAGATATGCCGATAGTGGACAACCTTGTTTTACTCCTCTTGACAGTTTAAAACTTTCTGAGATGTAGCCATTATTTACTATTTTACACCTAGGGTTATTATACATAACTTTAACCAGTTTTATAAGAGATTCTCCAAAATTGAAATATTCCAGGCATTTATATATAAACTCGTCGTACCAAAGGCCTTTTCAAAGTCAGATTTGAATACCAGGCCTGGTTTCCCAGAAATGTCATTGTGTTCTATTGTTTACACTTGTCTTATATTATGTCCAATGTACATGATGTCCATGTAAAAAACCTGCCTGATTAGGATGAATAATATCCGACAATAACTTTTTAATTCTATGCGCTAAGCATTTAGCTAGACTTTTATCATCACAACACTGAAGTGTAAGACGCCTCCAATTTATTTTATGGATTGGATCTTTATATTTACCACTTGGATCCTGTTTCAGTAATAATGAAATCAGATCTTCTTGTTGAGTGTCCGATAGTCTACTATTTATATAGGAGTGGTTAAAACATGCTAATAACAGTCCTCTGAGTATATAAAAAAAGTTTGGTATACCTCCACTGGTATGCTATCCAGCCCTGGAGTTTTCCCTGACTTAAAGGCTTTAATTGCATCAAGAAGTTCCTCCTGTGTAATTTGGCCTTCACATTAGTTTTTCTGTACAGATGTTAATTTTACATTATTAATAAGGAAAAAATTCATACAATCAGCTACGGTTAGTGGAGATAGAGGAGACTGAAACAAAAACATATGCTTAAAGTGCTTTACATCCTCTTTCAACATATCATTTGGTGAATCATGGGTGACTTCATCATTTGTAACAAGTTTCAGTAAATTATTTTTGGTAGCATTTCTATGTTGAAGATTAAAAAAGAATGTGGTGCATTTTTCCCCATATTCCATCCAGTTCGCTTAATTTTTTAATAATATATTACACTGGATCTTTCTTTAATAAGTTCCTCCATTTCTTTTAGTTTTTTTTCTCTAACTTACTCTGAGCCTCTGTGGTACAGTTTTTATTGCTATCTATCTGTACTGTTAGTCCTTGCATTTCCTTTGTTAATATGGACTCTTTTGACCTAAATTGCTTTTGTTTTATAGATGAGTACTGAGTGCATGGCCTCTAAAGGCACATTTAAAAGTGTACCATACAATAATAGGATCTGCTGTACCTATGTCATGTCGGAAAAAGTCAGTTATAAATGATTCTGTCCTAGTTAAAAACAACGTATCATCTAGTAGGCTTTGATTAAATTTCCAATATCCTTGCCCATGTGGAAATTCTGTAAGAGTAATATGTATGCCAATTATGTGATGGTCCGACCGCATTCTGTCCCCTATCAACACTCTTTTTTTAAACTTTTGGTGCCAGAGAGAATGACATAAGAAAGTAATCAAGCTTGATTGAGCCTCCACCATGTATATCTCACTAGGTCAGTGTATTTAAGCCTCCATATATTCACTAATTCCAATATATCCATGACATTCATGATTCCCTTAAGTGCATGAGGGTGATAGTTTGTTGTGTGATTGCCTTTATGGTCCATAGCGGTATTTAAAACCATATTATAATCTCCCACCATAATATGGTCTTGTATTGCTTGTAGGGTTGATAAATTATTATATATATTAGCATGGATCATCATTATTTGGACCGTAAAGGTTAATAAGCCATATCTGTTTATGGTCCAATAATATATTTAAAATCATCCATCTACCTTGAGGATCTGTTTGGACAATTTGCACATTTGGATCAAAATTACTGTTAATTAATAGCATCACCCCTTTTGAATTTCTGTTCCCATGGGAGAAACATATTTCGCCCCCCAGTTTCCTACACAACTAAAACGAGTTTCCTGGAAACAATAGATATTATATTTCTTCTCTTTTAGCCAGGTAAATACTGACCGTCTTTTCTTATTATCTACTAAACCATTACAATTATAACTGGCTATACTTATTTCACCATTTACCATTATGAAATAGAAGTTTCAAATCTATTTATCATAATATATGTTTGTAAACTCACCATTAAAAAGTACCATAGTGATTGAGTGTCCATATAGCTATAACATGATATTTGCATTGCTACTAAGTAAACCTCCAATTTGTCCCCGCTATTCTAGCCGCTAAAACCCCTCCCCATCCCGAGTTGGGTTGTCATCCCAGTGACCGACAGACCACCCCCGACCCCCTGGATCCCATGGCCCCCGAGAGACCGGGACCCATCCTTTTGAAAAGAGCACACAGTGCCACCCACAGAACAGAAGCAGATCAGCTTTTCCATCGCCCTCACCTCGACTTGTATTTTATAAAGCTATTAAAAATTATATATATACAGTATATATATATAACAACTGCTTATCTTAACTTCCATAAGTACCAACAAATATTTGTAATAGTGTAGGTAGTTTTGTTACCTCTTACCAGTATTGCCATTATAAAAATTACATTTTGGCAAGCAATTATTATTTTAGCAAACAATTATTGTGATTCATCCTATATTATCATTAACATCTTTACTCCCTAGCAACAGTTATGGGATACACACACACACACAACACACACACACACACACACACACACACACACACACACACACACACACACACACACACACACACACACACACACACACACACACACACACACACACACACACACACACAATCCCTTTCCCCCACAAACAACCATAAACTCAGATGCTCAACAGTATCCCAGAGTCCAAATCAAGAAAGGCCTTGATTTACGAATGCATATACAGTTGCAGCTGTATGAGAAGGCCTGCAAAATTGAGCAAAAATGGGGAGATTTTATTAAAATTGTCAGGTCCCCTGACACACCCACACGTGGTCCCCCATTGTGACCATATTCCCAAGCATCTCTGTGCAGTCAGACCTTTGATGATTGTGTGCCACGAGGGCCACAATAACATGCCCCCTCTCAGAATGTCAGAGTGTGACCCCCTCCCCATGGGTTACTGCAGCTAGTGTTGCCAGCACTGCCTAGGTGGGGTCACCCCACCAGAATCCCCACCGGCTAGATACAAGGTCGTCAAGGTTCTCATTGGCAGTTTTGAGAATTTCCTTGTATATTATGCTCTCCCATCAGGGGGCTGTGGCTTCGCAGGACCAACCCTGCCAAGCAGGCTCAGAATCTTGATGGGGCGGTGCTGCTTTAGTTGGTCTCTGACCACATTCATCTTTCTCATTTGGCTGCGTATAGGCTACTTACAGTAGACCCATAAAACAGATAATGATTTCTCCTTAGTGTATGGGTCTCTCAGGTGGGTGTCCAGGGTACTGTATAAGGTTGGGGACCATTCCATCATGATAGGACAGTAAATAAATAGATATTAGTAATTTATTTCAAAATGTATATCCCATATCTGCACAAAACTGAAAGCTCTCTCTCATAACCCCTGCTCACAAACACACATGGGCTCTGGGATTTGCAACCCCTATCATTTTTCACTCACTTAACTCCACACTTTTCCAAACACAAAAAAACACACCCCACCTTCCATCACAATACATGCGCACATACCCACATACTGTGCCTTCTATGTCCTCTGTGTTTTATCTTTACCATGTTGATTGAGTACTTTTGTGTTCCAGTTCCTTATATTTGAAGATGTATTATTTAGTTAATTATCCTTTCTTCTAATGCTGTCTTATTAATTTATAAAATACTATAAATGGAAAGTCTAAAACAAATTATTTTCCAACATTCCCTATCTAGAATGGTATAGTGTAGTTGTAGTTTATTTCCTTAACAATTGTTTTATTTTATTGCTTTTCTATATATTTTTATTACAATCCCTACCATGGATAGTATTGGGTGTTCCATTATTTGACTCCTCTATGTGAACTTTGTAATATTTAGAATAGCCAAGTTATGGCTATGTGTCTCGGAACATTTGGTTATCAATATACAGTTTATCGACTACGAGAGCTACACGTTTCCCTTTTAATCTATTTTCCTTGAAGATTGGATACAGAACTTTGCGCAGTTCTGCAATTTCCTTCGGGAACTGATCAGTCATGCCTATTTTCGTGCAAGTCTTTTACCCAGGTTTTTAACCATTATTTTATCTTTAAAGAAAGCAAATTTGCCAACGATTGGGCATTCACATCTCTGCCCTCTCTGCCTGAAATGGTGTACACGTTCGAGTTTGATTTTGTCAACAGCTTCGCGTGGGATCTGAAGCGCTGTAAGGAGGAACTCCCTAACTACACCCTCAGGAACTTCTCCTTCTTTCTCTTGGATACAAGTACCAGTTTTTCTCTCATGGATCTAGTCTGTATATCAAGTAAGGCTTCTCTCAGAAAGATGTTCTCCTTTTTAAGTTCATTAACATCGGTTTCAATCTTATTGACTGTCCCTTTTACTGTAGCTTGTTTGTATCTTTCTCCAATGTCGCAGCTTTTTCATCACTCATCTCGAGGCTTGCCTTCAACTCCTTTATATCCTTACTGACTAATTCAAGTATGCCCAGTTTGTCATTTATCGATTTTAACAGATCGGTTTCCACCCTTACCATTCCCGGTGGTGAAAAGATTAAACCGTCTGTGTCTGTCGAAGAGTTGGGTTTTCTTTTCGGGATTGGTTCTCTTTTTTTAGTCTCCGTCATGTTTGGGTGTTGCTTGTTTTCGTAATATTTGTCGATACACTTCTCTAGCCTTATGATTTGTTTTGTTTTGTTATTCAGATTGAAGGTTATAACCCATCAGTTTGTGAAGTACTAATATTTAGTCTAACTTACCGATATTGAATATTACGTTTTTATCTTGAGGTGATCTACACTGCTGTGTTCAGTCCGCCATCTTTTCCCCCCCAAACATTATTTGCTTCTTCTTGCATTGTTTGCTATTGGATTAACTGGTAGTTAAAATGACTAAATTGAAAATATATAATTATATTGTTTGGTGATTAAACCAATGTTCTCATTACATTTCACAATATACGTATATTTTTTATCAAAAGTTGTGTGGTGAGAGATGTTTACGATCCAAATGAATGCACAATGACTGGTTTTGAAGGAAAGTGTGACCAGTTTGGAGTTCTGTACTAAGAGTTGTGAAAATGTACCACATACTTGTGAAAATAGCACCAAAGAAAAAAACAACAACTGGAAAATACATAATATACATAGTGTAACACTACATAATACTACATCATCTCCTGCCTCTGCCTCACGCTTTTGAAAGAGGAGATGGCTCCTACCCTATGAGCTGTTCCTGCTGCAAGCCAAGGCTCGTGCAAGGCCACCCACCTACATGATACAACACATAATAGAGTGTAAATTACAATACAAAATATATCAAAATGGCTGTCTCTTCACAGTCCCTTTGTGTTGTTAGGTGTTTTTTTAATCAGGTTTTTAGCTTGGGTTACCTGGGGTGGCAGAGAGTTCCATATATTCATGGCTCTATTTAAAACTGTGCGACTCCCAGCCTGTGTTCTGGACCTGGGGCCTGTGAAGAGACCACTGGCTGCATGTCTTGTGTGGTACCGATGTGTGTCTGAAGTGTGTGCCAACTGCTTGAACATCAACACCTCGCACAAAGACCAATAGTGATGCAGTGAGAAATAATACGTTGGATTTCTCCAAACAGAAGTGGCTTATTTGTGAAGTTATTATATGCACTACAAAGTCTTCCTTTGTGTAACAGTATGTCTTAAGGAGTTCTCTAACAAGTGCACATCAACGCTCCGCTTTGAACCTTAAATACCTGGTGAGACAACAACAGCAGTGTCTCTCCAGGGTGCCTTTCATCTCGCTGGGCATTTATACTCCTAACACCCCTCCATCTAGCTTCCAATAGAGGGGTGCACTCTAAATAGCTTATCCTTTCACAATCAAGGTTCATGAGAGGGTGGAGAAATGCAAAGACTTCAAATCAGGTGGAAAAGTAAGATTAAGAGTTAAGAGCGAGCTTGTTGTCATGACCTTCGGGCATGTTCAAAATGGATTTTCCCACAGAGCATTGCAAAGTGAGTCATTATCATTGGAACTCTAAATAAAACAGAGAGATGGGATGGAAGACGGCAGGTCGTGAGATGACTAGTGAGATGACTCGCACGCACACATACACACACACACGCACCCACACACACACACCTGTGTTTCTCGCATCTCTATAATATGAACTGACTAAACAAATCATGGACAGGGTAGAGATGAGAAAAGAGACAGAATCTAAGAGCTGTCAATCAGAAAGTAATCTTCCACAGCATGATAGCTATAGTACATGAGATAAAACAATGTTATATTTCTGTGATACAGTACCTCTATCTTACATTAGTAAGTACATGCAATCTCTTTGTAAAACATGCACTGGGCTGGAGAAGTGCACCACCATGCTCTGCAGACAGGTGTCTTTGACCTGTGTTGAAATTATCACCTTCCCACTGCAGTCTGCCAGGGAGGCATAGATGAAAGTAGTATCCCTAGATGAAAGTAGTATCCCTATCTGATCCCAAATGATAATGTCTTTAAAACATCTGACACGAATCCTTTGCTCTAGGTACCTCAGTCATCCATACCTCTACAGCAGGTGGCTGTGGTAGGTACTGCTGCCTACTGGAGCAGACATAATCTGCAGAACTAATTGTAACACCAACATAACACCAATGGGTTACTGTCGGACAGTCTAACAAAAGCAAAGTTGTCCTGTTAGACTGAGTTATCCATTTAACATCCTATGTGATATTTACAGTTGAAGTCGGAAGTTTACATACACCTTAGCCAAATACATTCAAACTCAGTGTTTCATAATTCCTGACATTTAATCCTAGTAAATACCCTGTTTTAGGTCAGTTAGGATCACCACTTTATTTTAAGAATGTGAAATTTCATAATAATAGTAGAGAGAATGATTTATTTCAGCTTTTATTTCCTTCATCACATTCCCAGTGGGTCAGAAGTTACCATACACTCAATTAGTATTTGATAGCTTTGCCTATAAATTGTTTAACTTGGGTCAAACATTTCGAGTAGCCTTCCACAAGCTTCCCACAATAAGTTGGGTGAATTTTGGCCCATTCCTCTTGACAAAGCTGGTGTAACTGAGTCAGGTTTGTAGGCCTCCTTGCTCGCACACACTTTTTCAGTTCTGCCCACAAATGTTCTATAGGATTGAGGTCAGGGCTTTGTGATGTCCACTCCAATACCTTGACTCTATTGTCCTTAAGCCATTTTGCTACAACTTTGGAAGTATGCTTGGGGTCATTGTGCATTTGGAAGACCCATTTGCAACCAAGCTTTAACTTCCTGACTGATGTCTTGAGATGTTGTTTCAATATATTCACATAATTTTCCTTTCTCGTGATGCCATCTATTTTGTGAAGTGCACCAATCCCTCCTGCAGCAAAGCACCTCCACAACATGATGCTTCCACCCCCGTGCTTCACGGTTGGGATGGTGTTCTTCAGCTTGCAAGCTTCCCCCTTTTTCCTCCAAACATAACGATGGTCATCATGGCCAAACAGTTCTATTTTTGTTTCATCAGACCAGAGGACATTTCTCCAAAAAGTCCGATCTTTGTCCCCATGTGCAGTTGCAAACCGTAGTCTGGCTTTTTTATGGCGGTTTTGGAGCAGTGGTTTCTTACCTGCTGAGCGGCCTTTCAGGTTATGTCGGTATAGGACTGGGTTTACTGTGGATATATATACTTTGTACCTGTTTCCTCCAGCATCTTCACAAGGTCCTTTGCTGTTGTTCTGGGATTGATTTGTACTTTTCGCACCAAAGTACATTCATCTCTAGGAGACAGAACTCGTCTTCTTCCTGAGCGGTATGACGGCTGCGTGGTCTCATGGTGTTTATACTTGCATACTATTGCTTGTACAGATGAACATGGTACCTTCAGGCGTTTGGAAATTGCTCCCAAGGATGAATCAGACTTGTGGAGGTCTACATTTTTTTTTCTGAGGTCTTGGCTGATTTATTTTTGACTTTCCCATGATGTCAAGCAAAGAGGCAATGAGTTTGACGGTAGGCCTTGAAATACATCCACAGGTACACCTCCAATTGACTCAAATTATGTCAATTAGCCTGTCAGAAGCTTCTAAAGCCATGACATCATCATCCAAGCTGTTTAAAGGCACAGTCAACTTAGTGTATGTAAACTTCTGACCCACTGGAATTGTGATACAGTGAATGATAAGTGAAATAATCTGTCTGTAAACAATTGTTGGAAAAATGACTTGTGTCATGTACAAAGTAGAAGTCCTAACCGACTTGCCAAAACTATAGTTTGTTAATAAGAAATTTGTGGAGTGGTTGAAAAGAGATTTAATGACTCCAACCTAAGTGTATGTAAACTTCCGACTTCAACTGTAGATGTAATTTAGAGCAACATTAATTCACTTTCCCTTTACTCACTGTATAGTGAGTAAAGAGAGGTTTAGCTGCGACTGAAAGCTCATAACATTAAGGAATTGTTACAGTGAGAGGAATTGTGGTGTAAATTGAAGATTTAACAGGAAAGAGTGAGAGAGGGAGGAGTATTCCCTCGGGGATCAGCGTGATAATCCTCTTGGTTTCTGTAGTCTTATCTAAAACAGGAACGTTTGCGTGAGAGCATAGGCGAGGAGACTACATACAGTACTGTACCATTCCTTTCCTAAGGATCCCACTCTTTCCCCTCAGGGCACGTGACAGTGTGCGTTTCTGTACGAGGAGACACTGGACATAAGGAGCTAGTTTTCAAGGACAAGACAGAGAGAATTTAATATATGCAATATGTGTCAATAAGCAGAGTGTCACGTTCGTCGTAACGATGAGACCAAGGCGCAGCGTGATTGGAATACATTCTTCTTTATTAAACGAAGAACACTTAAACAAACTAACAAAATAACAAAACGAACGTGAAGCTATAAACAACTAGTGCTAACATGCAACTACACATAGACAACTACCCACCAATACAGGTGGGAAAAGGCAACCTAAGTATGGTTCTCAATCAGAGACCACACCCGGCCAAACACACAGAAAAACAAATCATAGAAAAAGGAACATAGAATGCCCACCCAAATCACACCCTGACCAAACCAAAATAGAGACATAAAAAGCTCTCTACGGTCAGGGCGTGACACAGAGGCTTTTATCCGAAGTACAACCTTGCCATTGCACAATTGCCAACTGAGCCACAAAGTTGACTAATGTTTCGATAATATTTAGTCTGTATGACGTACCCAGAAAGCGAAAGGTCCTGCGCACCAGAGGGTTGAGGTAGCAGCAGTCTCCTGTCAGCATGGTCTTCTCCTGACTGTCCAGCTCTTTGGACGAGTATTGTATCAAGAACAGGACGGTCTCTGAGATCATGATCTAGAAAAGAAAGGGGAACAGAGAAGACAAATGGATGATAAACAAATGAGTATATTCTTATAAGTGTTGAATCATGAATCAAATATGGTTTAGTCGGTAAATCCATACATACTGTAACTCCCAACACACACACACACACGCACATACAAACACAACAAAACAGCACCATAATCTCTCTGAGAGACTATGTACACTTCTCAATGGCTGACATCTGCAAAGCACCCGCGGTATTAACGGAAAACATATTGAAGGAGAGGAGGGCTCTACTTAAGGCACTTCTAGTTACTGAGAGATGAGAACACACTTGTTTGTGTGCATCTGTGTATGTGCGTGGGCGTGCGTGTGTGCACGTGTCTTGGTGTGTCTGTTGTGTTCGTGCGTGCGTGCATGTGAGTGTGTTTGTGTGTGTGGTCATTGGGGTTAAAAGGTGGGCAGAAGGTGAATTCCTATTTAAAGCCAGAGCTTGACACAGTACACTTGATTATCAACAGAATTACAACCCAGTGGGTGTTGTCAGTTATACAAAATACCCCTAATTCAACACTGATGATCTAGAGTGGGTGTAATAATATGATTCCAACACTGTTAAAAACAAAAACTAATGATAGCATGTATGTTTCATTGGTGGAATTTACAGTATAGCTTAAAGGCAAAAAGATAATTCCTGTCGATGCCTGGTTCTTCAATCCATGGGTTGGGATGAGAGGTTATTCTAAAAAGGTGATATCCTTGAGCTGTTAACATTTACAGAGGAGTAAAACTGTATAATTATAATCACATTTGCAGTTGCCATTGGTGACAGACGGTGAGGAGCGAGAGGGAGAGAGCAGAGGAAAAGAGAGAGAGAGAGAAGAGGAAGCCAGAGAGAGAGAGAGAATAGGAAGAGAGAGTGAGAGAGAGAAGAGGAACAGAGAGAGAAAGAGAGAATAGGAAGAGAGAGTGAGAGAGAGAAGAGGAAGAGAGAGAGAAGAGGAAGAAAGAGAGAGAGAGGGAGAGAAGAGGAAGAGAGAGAGAGAGCGAAGAGGAAGCTAGAGAGGGAGAGAGAGAGAAGAGGAAGCCAGAGAGAGAGAGAGAGAGAGAGGGGGAAGAGGAAGAGAGAAGAGGAAGCTAGAGAGAGAGAGAAGAGGAAGGAGAGAGAGAGAGCGAAGAGGAAGCTAGAGAGAGAGAGAGAGAGGGAAGAGGAAGAGAGAGAGAAGAGGAAGCTAGAGAGAGAGAGAAGAGGAACAGAGAGAGAAAGAGAGAAGAGGAAGAGAGAGAGTGAAGAGGAAGCTAGAGAGAGAGAGAGAGAGAGAGAGAGAGGAGGAAGAGAGAGAGAGATATGGAGTGCTAAACTCATTAAATACTGTAGATGGTAGGGGTATGCATCTTTCCTTTCAAGATGATTTGATACGTATCTAGGTGCATGGGCTCCAATAGGTTACAGGAAAGATACGTTTTAGTTTGAAACGATTTGGTGCAATTCGGTTTGATTAGAGAGCAAATCGATGCGATTTGGTTCAATGCGATACGATACTATTTGAGGCATTAACATTTGTTGCATAAACACATACATTTTTCATTCTAAATTAAAATCTACTACTGATGGAGCTCATGAGCTGGGCCTCTCTGAGCTGGATCTGATGTATGATGTATGTCTATGGTATAATTAGGCACCTGAGCTGAGCCATAAGGGAAAATGGGCATCTACCACCCCATTATCTGATTTGGGGGGGGTGCAATGTTTGCTTTTTGTCCACCCAATTTTGATCTGAAATCACCCACTAATACATTTCACATTTTTGCAGATTAAAACTGTTTGAGCTAGTACTCTACCAATATTTGTCAATGACATTGCTAATGAATATCTAGCACAACATTGGATTTCACCCCCACCTCAAAATTTTGAGTACAGTCGTGGCCAAAAGTTTTGAGAATGACACAAATATTAATTTTCACAAAGTCTGCTGCCTCAGTTTGTATGATGGCAATTTGCATATACTCCAGAATGTTATGAAGAGTGATCAGATGAATTGCAATTAATTGCAAAGTCCCTCTTTGCCATGCAAATTAACTGAATGCCCCCAAAACATTTCCACTGCATTTCAGCCCTGCCACAAAAGGACCAGCTGACATCATGTCAGTGATTCTCCCGATAACACAGGTGTGAGTGTTGACGAGGACAAGGCTGGAGATCACTCTGTCATGATGATTGAGTTCGAATAACAGACTGGAGGCTTCAAAAGGAGGGTGGTGCTTGGAATCATTGTTCTTCTTCTGTCAACCATGGTTACCTGCAAGGAAACACGTGCCGTCATCATTGCTTTGCACAAAATGGGCTTCACAGGCAAGGATATTGCTGCCAGTAAGATTGCACCTAAATCAACCATTTATCGGATTATCAAGAACTTCAAGGAGAGCGGTTCAATTGTTGTGAAGAAGGCTTCAGGGCGCCCAAGAAAGTCCGGCAAGCGCCAGGACCGTCTCCTAAAGTTGATTTAGCTGCGGGATCGGGGCACCACCAGTACAAAGCTTGCTCAGGAATGGCAGCAGTCAGGTGTGAGTGCATCTGCACGCACAGTGAGGCAAAGACGTTTGGAGGATGGCCTGGTGTCAAGAAGGGCAGCAAAGAAGCCACTTCTCTCCAGGAAAAACATCAGGGGCAGACTGAAATTCTGCAAAGGGTACAGGGATTGGACTGCTGAGGACTGGGGTAAAGTCATTTTCTCTGATGAATCCCATTTCCGATTGTTTGGGGCATCCGGAAAAAAGCTTGTCCGGAGAAGACAAGGTGAGCACTACCATCAGTCCTGTGTCATGCCAACAGTAAAGCATCCTGAGACATTTCATGTGTGGGGTGGCTTCTCAGCCAAGGGAGTGGGCTCACTCACAATTCTGCCTAAGAACACAGCCATGAATAAAGAATGGTACCAACGCATCCTCCGAGAGCAACTTCTCCCAACCGTCCAGGAACAGTTTGGTGACGAACAATGCCTTTTCCAGCATGATGGAGCACCTTGCCATAAGGCAAAAGTGATAACTAAGTGGCTCGGGGAACAAAACATCGATATTTTGGGTCCATGGACAGGAAACTCCCCAGACCTTAATCCCACTGAGAACTTGTGGTCAATCCTCAAGAGGCGGGTGGACAAACAAAAACCCACAAATTCTGACAAACTCCAAGCATTGATTATGCAAGAATGGGCTGCCATCAGTCAGGATGTGGCCCAGAAGTTAATTGACAGCATGCCAGGGTGGATTGCAGAGGTCTTAAAAAAGAAGGGTCAACACTGCAAATATTGACTCTTTGCATCAACTTCATGTAATTGTCAATAAAAGCCTTTGACACTTATGAAATGCTTGTAATTATACTTCAGTATTCCACAGTAACATCTGACAAAAATATCTAAAGACACTGAGGCAGCAGACAAAATGTATATTTGTGTCATTCTCAAAACTTTAGGCCACGACTGTAGATGTTTGGAAGTCTTTAGGAGTGAGCTTCTCTTCTCCTCCACTTCGGCCATGCAGTGTGGGTAGCAAAAGAGATGACTCTTCTTGTTATGAAATGATCACCTTTACTCTGTATATCTAAAATCTAACGACAGTAAACCCCAATCAGCAGGTATAGTCAGATTAGATTTGTGTCTTGCAGGTATCTTTGGCTACTTAAAGCACAATTTTCAACAGTACATCTGATATTGATAACCTAGAAAATTACATTGGTTGTCAATCAACTAATAAAGCCTACTATCGCGCAAGCCATTTAACAAAAATCTGAATCCTGTAGGTGACTCGCAGATGTGCAAGATCAGGTACAGGCCTACCTCTCATTGGTCAGCACACAAAGTTGTGCACAGCGTGCAGTTTGAATAAGCTCAGCATGCAAAATGAATTGTAGATCAAAGATTGTCAACACAGTTACATGCTTAGTTTGACACTGAAGGAGAGGACGCAAGATGAGAAGTATTTTCAGAAACGAAGTAAGAAAGTAATATGAGCAAAACATTTTAGTGAACTGGCGATTTGTAACATTTGAATCAATTTTCTGACATATGCATGCTACATTTGGATATATGTTGGGTTCCGCAGACACACATATCTTAAACATTTGAACAGGGGATAATGCATATCAGTGAATTGTTAGATCCCTAGTATATGGGTTTGCAGTGTTTGGTTTGCTATCATTGTAGTCCTATTTAAAATGTATCAATTGGGCACATCACTTTTTAAATAGCTATAAATACATTTCCAGTCTGTTTCGGTAGACTTCCAGCCATTGCGCTACTGCTAATTAGCAATGGACCGCAAAGCTACACTACCTTCAAACTGCTCACAGAGACATAAAAATGGTATCCATGAATTTATCTGACTCTAGGTAAGTAGAAAAAGTGCTTGATTTCAGAAATCTCACACTGTCCCTTTAAACCTGCAACCTTGTGGCTCCAAAGACCATACACACACGTATGCACGCAGACAAACACACACACACAGGTTCCCAGGTTGCTGTTTCCGCTTCACTGGCCACACAGATGCAGCAGGACCTGTCAGGGAGTCCAGTACTGAATGGCCGCCGGGCCGCCAGGGAGTGAAAGGGTTCAACACCGGAGCTTAGGGTTGTACTGTTTCCCCCCTAGCACAGGTGCTGCTGCCATGAGTGATTTATTTAACACTACTCTGGTGGAGGGAGGGAGTGAGGGAGAGAGGGAGAGAAAAAGAGAGAAAGAAAGAAAGAAAGAGAGAGGAGGAAAAAGCTAAGGTCTGCTGTATCAGGTCCCAGTTAAGAATACAGTGATAAAGAGCCTTCATCCTCCTCTTCCTGCTCCTCCTCCTCCTCTCAGGGGAACAAAACAGCCCAGGTCATTACTGAGGCCTAGCACTACCAGAATCGGTTACATCTAGGTTACACACATTGTACTGCTCTCGAGGCCAACTACGCCACTTCATCAACATTCTTTATGTGCTTCACTGTCTCATGTTTCTTTTGTTTGCTTCAAAATATCTCTTTAAGGGTGTATAGTAAAGAATCTGATTAATGAGGATATAAAATACTATGCTACAGCAGCATAGCTATTTCATTGACTATACTACACAGTATTATTACTACACTGTGATCCTTGTGACCTGAACTGGTATGAACCAGACCTGGGTTCAAATACATGTATTTGTTATTTAAATACTTTTTTTCTGTGTATTTGAGTCTTTTCAAATTCAAGGCCCAAAACAAGTACTTTAACTTGAGTATTTGAATGTTTGTTTTGTAAAAAAAAAAAACACAATTGTATTTTAAAGTATTTTAAAATACTTATTTCAAATACTATTTTCAAATACATGGGTTAAATGCATTGGAGTGTATTTGAGTCAGTGTATTTGAGTATTTTCAAATACTTTCCAATTTTATTTCCAAATGCATTTTACTATTTAACTACTTGTTTTTTTAAATAAAGGTTGTCTGAATACTTGTTTTGAAATGTATTGAAAAGTAATTGAAATACCTGAAATAGTATGTGAACCCTGGTCTGATATTAACCACCATTGGGGATAGTTTTATCCAATGGTATTGAATCATTGCTATCTGTTATCTACTTTACAATCTGTCATCATCAAGGCAATAACATCCACTGCCTACAACAGGCATTAAAAAGCATACATGAAGTAAAAAATTGTCACATCTTTGAAATAATGTAGAGTTTGGTTTGATCCTAGCATTTATTCTATTTATTCAGTCATGGCAAAAAAATATTGGCACCCTTGCACTTTTTTAAGATAATGCAACATTTCTTCCAGAAAACTGTTGAAATTAAAACATATTTTGGTATCCATGTATGTATGTCTTTGGTTTGCAGTTGAACAAGACAAACAAATCTGAATAATTTACTAAATGTTAGCTTAATCCTTGTTCAAATGGTGGAGAAAGCACTTTCATCAACTGCCACATAGATTCAAGTTGACCTTCAGACGCAAAGTACGACAGTTTCAACTCGCACCATCCGTCGTCAACTCAATGAAAGGGGGTTATACGGTAGGAGACCCTTGGGGGACCCCACTGCTGAGAGAGAGAGACATAATAAAAGCAGACTGCAATTTGCAAAAACACACCGAAACATGAGAAAATCCTTCTGGGAGAATGTCCTGTGGACAGATGAGAACAAATTAGAGCTTTTTGGTAAAGCACACCATCTCTGTTTACAGAAAACAAAATGAAGCCTTCAAAGAAAATGACACCTTCCCTACAGTCAAACATGGAGGAGGTTCAGTGATGTTTTGGGGTTACTTTGCTGCCTCTGACACTGGGTGCCTTGAACGTGTGCATGGCATCATGAAATCAGGAGAATACCAAAGCATTTTGGAGCGCAATGTCAGACCCAGTGTCAGAAATCTGGGTCTCCGTTGAAGGTCATGGGTCTTCCAGCAGGACAATGACCCCAAACAAACTTCAAAAAGCACCCAGGAATGGTTCAAGATAAAACGCTGGACTGTTCTGAAGTGGCCAGCAATGAGTCCAGATCTAAATCCCATTGAAAACTTGTGGAGAGATCTGAAAACAGCAGTTGGGCGAAGGCACCCTTCAAATCTGGGAGAACTGGAGCAGTTCCCATAAGAAGTGTGGGCCAAACTGCCAGTACAGAGGTGCAGGAAGCTCATCGATGGCTATAGGAAGCGCTTGATTACAGTTATTTTGACAAAAGGCTGTGCTACCAAATATTAAGTCTAGCGTGTCAATAATTTTGTGAATGCCATTTCTGTTTATTTTCTGATTAAATGGATATATTAAGTTCTGAATAAAAAAAAAAGGTTCTGTAATATTAACAGTGAAATAAAGAATTGTGGAGACTAAGTACTTTGGTCAATTTCAACTTATTTTTGAGGAAAATTGTGAGTTACTTGAAAAAATATTTTTGGCCATGACTGTACTTACTGTCCTGTTTATGGCTGTTACGGTGACTGTATTACCGCCTCGTGGGCGGTCACGAGTCTTGATGGCAAGCGATTCCACGTGATCATTTAGTCACGGTAATTAGGCTTTTCCAAGCTCTGATGCTGCTATATGGTCATTGGTAGCCTACCAAACTTGCTAACTGCCTGGTACTCCGGACTCTATTGTTCCTCTAATCACTCTGACATCACTGCAAATGTAATCGAAAATCTAATCAAACACTTCATGAGAGCCTATGAGCTCATGTTGCGCAACATTTCTATAGGATATGCAATTGCGTGAGAAAACAGAGTGATGGCCTCTATTAAAAAGAGCAGGATCCTATAAGCTTTCTATGGGCTAGGCCTACTATATTTATTTCTCAACTTTCCTAATATTAAGCACATTGCTTCTCTTTACAACAGGAGTATAGCCTATCTGGTTGGCATGAAAATGAACCACGTGAAAAGCGTCCTCTGTTCACTATTTAAGGGCATAGAAGACATGTCTTTTTTTCCGTGGCCCCTGTTTCGAGACAGGTGCATGATAACGGTCAATTCTAAATCAAAACAAATCTCACACATATATTATTTAATATATGTAAATACAAGATTAAATCAAGAATAGTGTGATGCGTGACAATATTAGCCTATCACTTGTGAATGATATATTATCACTTGTGAATGATACCCAAATCATAGTCGCACACATCATGTAGCCTAGCCCATAGACCTATATGCTTTGATAAGGTCTGTGAAGAGGCCAAATAACTTCTTAACTCATACGGATGCACCCCCTTTTTTCAATTTTTGCCTAAAATGACATACCCAAATCTAACTGCCTGTAGCTCAGGAACTGAAGCAAGGATATGCATATTATTGATACCAATTGAAAGGAAACACTTTGAAGTTCGTGGAAATGTTAAATTAATGTAGGAGAATATAACACATTAAATCTTGTAAAAGATAATACAAAGAAAAAAACATGAGAAAGGCCATAACGTATTATTCCAGACCAGGCGCAATTTAGATTTTGGCCACTAGATGGCAGCAGTGTATGTGCAACGTTTTAGACTGATCCAATGAACCATTGCATTTCTGTAAAATTGTTTGTATCAAGACTGCCCAAATGTGCCTAATTGGTTTATTAATACATTTTCAAGTTCATAACTGTGCACCCACCGACACTGTAGAGGTTCAAATCAAGCACATTAATCTGCTTTACAACGAGTGTAGAGCCTAAGTGGCATACATACACAGCTCGTGAGTTTCAAGTTTGGGGAAGATATTTTTCACCATAAAAATGCACCTTTATAATTATAGCAATACATACATAATCGCATTCGTGGTCACTTTTGAGAATGGTGTTTTCCTGCTAATGGAATATTGTTGCTTATAGCCTACTACCGTGTGCGCATTGCTGCGCTTATAAGCGCAGCATATAAGCGAAATAGTTTATCAACATTTTAAGCTAAACCTTCTAATCTGTTGTGTCAGGCTCATTGCTTAAAACAGTTTTTTTGATGCTAGTGGTTGAATTAATTTGGGATCTATCGCATCCCACAACTGTCTGAGACAATCTCACACAGAATAGAATAGGTCAACTTTTGTACTATGGGGGATAGTAGATTGACATAGGCTTTTGCTGTTCGGTAGGCCTACTCATCGTGTTGGCTCACGAAAAGTATGTGTATGTGGACAGTTCTTCAATATGCACCTCGGAATTGGGCCAAAATCCCTGCTGCAGTGTGTGCAAACCTGGTCAAGAACTACAGGAAACGTATGATCGCTGTAATTGCAAACAAAGGTTTCTGTACCAAATATTAAGTTCTGCTTTTCTGATGTATCAAATACTTATGTCATGCAATAAAATGCAAATTAATTACTTAAAAATCATACAATGTGATTTTCTGGATTTTTGTTTTAGATTCAGTCTCTCACAGTTGAAGTGTACCTATGATAAAAATTACAGACCTCTACATGCTTTGTAAGTAGGAAAACCTGCAAAATCGGCAGTGTATCAAATACTTGTTCTCCCCACTGTATGGCTATACACAGAAACGTTATATTTGCATGATTTAGCATAATTAATTCATCATTAACGTTTTGTTTCATTCATGTGACCAACCAATACTGGTTCATAACATGTGACAGACCAATACCTCACGAGGCTTCTTCTCTCTTAGCTGAGACCTTGAAACTGAGATATCTTTTGTTCTCGTTCTCAAAACAAGGTCTGGGCGTACTGCCAAATTTCAGCTACTGATAGTGAGGATTCTTTCAGTCAGCCACTTGCATGAACACAGAAATTGGTTATTAGAACAGCACATAAATAGAACACAGAAATGAGAAAAACACAAACATAAAAAATTCTCATTACATATCCTTTCTATTTTATTAATATATGTTCAATTGCATTCTTCATACTATAAAATAATGCTGTAGCTGTTTACTTACCCCCACAAACCGATGCTGGCAATAAGACCGCACTCAACGAGCTGTATTGGGCCATAAGCAAACAAGACAATGCTCATCCAGAGGCAGTGCTCCTAGTGGCCAGGGATGTTAATGCAGGAAAACTGAAATCTGTCTTAACTCATTTCTACCAGCATGTCACCTGTGCAACTAGATGCAAAAAAACTCTAGATCACCTTTACTCCACACACAGAGACGCATACAAAACTCAAACAGGAAGTAGCAGTGACGCGCTCAATACAGAAGTGGTTCGATGAAGCGAATGCAAAGCTACAGGACTGTTTTGCTGGCACAGACTGGAATATGTTCCAGAATTAATCCGATGGCATTGAGGAGTTTACCACATTAGTCACCGGCATCATTAATAAGTGCATTGACGACGTCATCCCCACAGTGACCGTACGTACATATCCCAACCAGAAGCCATGGATTACAGGCAACATCCGCACTGAGCTAAAGGCTAGATCTGCCGCTTTCAAGTAGTGGTACACTAATCCAGAAGCTTATAAGAAACCCTGCTACGCCCTCCGATGGAACATCAAACAGGCAAAGCGTCAATTCAGGACTAAGATCGAATTCTACTACACCAGCTCTGATGCTCATCTGATGTGGCAGGGCTTGCAAACTATCATGGATTACAGAGGAAAACCCAGCTCTCAGCTGCTCAGTCGATCCTACCAGTCAAGCTAAATGCCTTCTATGCACGCTTCGATGCTAGCAACACAGAACCATGCATAAGAGCACCAGCTGTTCTGGACGACTGAGTGATCACGCTCTCCGTAGCCGATGTGAGTAAGACATTTAAACAGGTTAACATTCACAAGGCCGCAGGGCCAAACAGATAACCAGGACGCATACTCAGTGCATGAGCTGACCAGCTGGCAAGTGTCTCCACTGATATTTTCAACCTCTCCCTGACCCAGTCTGTAATACCTACATGTTTCAAGTAGATCACCATAGTCCCTGTGCCCTACAACGCAAAGGTAACCTGTCTAAAAACATGTCTAAATCTCCCCATAGCATTCACATATGTATGCTTTGAAAGGCTGGTTATGGCTCACATCAACTCCATTATCCCAGACATCCTGGAACAACTCCAATTCACAGATCCACAGATGACGTAATCTATATTGCACTCCATACTGCCCTTTCCCACCTGGACAAATGGAACACCTAAGTAAGAATGCTGTTCATTGACTACAGCTCTGCGTTCAACACTATAGTGCCCACCAAGCTCATCACTAAGCTAAGAACCCTGGGACTGAACACCTCCCTCTGCAACTGGATCCTGGATTTCCTGACTGCACGGCTGCGCACGACTCTAACACCATCATTAAGTTTGCAGACGACACGACAGTGGTAGGCCTGATCACAGACGACAATGAGACAGCCTATAGGGAGGAGGTCAGAGATCTGGCAGTGTGGTGCGATGACAACAACTTCTCCCTCAACGTCAGCAAGACAAAGGAGCTAATTGTGGACTACAGGAAACTGAGGGCCGAGCACACCCCCATTCACATCAACAGGGCTGTAGTGGAGTGGGTCGAGAGCTTCCCGGTGTCCACATCAGTTCCCCGATGTCCACATCACTAAGGACCTATCATGGTCCAAACATACCACACAGTCATGAAGGGGGCACGACAACACCTCTTCCTCCTCAGGAAGCTGAAAGATTTGGCATGGGCCCTCAGATCCTCAAAAAGTTTTACAACTGCACCATTGAGAGCATCTTGACTGGCTGCATCACCGCTTGGTATGGCAACTGTTTGGCACTCGACCGTAAGGCACTGCAGAGGGTAATGCGTACGGCCCAGCACATCACTAGGGATGAGCCCCCTGCCATCCAGAACCTCTATACCAGGCAAGGTCAGAGGAAGGCCCATTGTCAAAGACTCCAGCCACCCAAGTCATAGACTGTTCTCTCTGCTACCGAAATGGAAAGTAGTACCAGAGGGCCAAGTCTGGGACCAAAAGGCTCCCGAACAGCTTCAACCCCCAAGCTATAATACTGCTTAACAGTTAATCAAGTGGTTAGCCTGACTATTTGCATTGACCCCCTTTTTACTTGCACTGGCTGTCTTTCACCGGCTCTATGAACACTCACAGGACTCACACTATAACATATACTACACTGACACTCCAACACACACACACACACTACATGCACCGCTCACACACACAAAACACACATGCATATTGACGCCACACACACACTCACACATAGACACACCTTCACACTCTTTCACACTCTTCACATACACTGCTGCTACTCTGTTTATTTTCTATCCTGATTGCCTAGTCAGTTTTACCCCTACCTACATGTATATATTACGTCAACTACCTCATACCCCTGCACATTGACTCGGAACTGGTACTCCTTGCATATAATCTCATTATTGTTATTTTATTGTGTTACTATTTCCGTTAAAAAATGGCAAATGTTTCTTATTTTTTAACTCTGCATTCTTGTGAAAGGGGTGGTAAGTAAGCATTTCACAGTAAAGTCTACACCTGATGTATTTGGCGCATGTGACAAATAAAATGTTATTTAATTTGATTTCTTTGCTAAGCATTGGAAGCCTGGCCTGGCCTGAAAACATCCCTGGTCTTTGTGGGTGAATCTGTGCTTGAAATTCACTGCTCGACAGAGGGACCTTACAGATAATTGTATGTGTGGGGTACAGAGATCGGGAAGTCATTATAAAATGAATGTGGAAAAAGTCAAGGGGTGTGAATAGTTTCTGAAGGCACTGCACATAGCACTTATAACTTATAGGGGACTTAGTATGTAGTACATATAACTGGCTGATAGAACTGAAACCAGACATTATGTTGTAGAGCAGCTTATCTTCATTTACTGATAATTCTCTGAGTTAAATTGGCTTCATGCTAAGATATGACACAAACTGCATTGCTCACCCTGTCACAATCACAATACCACTTCTTATTCCATAACCACAGTGCCTAAAGCTTAAATTACAAACAAAAGCAATTCCAGTATGTTACAGTCTCTAAGTATTATGAGGACAGCAGTTAAACGAGTTAGTGTGGCTGTCTGTGTCTGCTTAGACTGACATTACTAGGCTGTTTTATGGCGTTTTGCTCAGCTGGCGTTCTACGTTTTGCTGATGTGATGTGAATGTATTTATTTCCTGGTTGGTGTTCGGCCTGGCCCTGAATCGATACTGTCTTTAACACTATCAAACTGACCCTTGTGCTGTGTGTGTGTGTGTGCGTGCGTGCGCCACCATTGATGTGGATTCCAATACTAACATTGCCCCATGCTGATGCAGAGGTATGTAGTTTAACACACACACACAAACACACACACACAGCTGTGAGCTGAGATGCAGATGGGTAACGGTCACTTTGCTACCCCGTCCCAGTAACATCACTTAGCATCACATCACCTTGACATGGGAGCACGACCGCCACGGCCTAACAGGCCACCCACGTCTCCATCTAGACGTCCTTCTCAGCACTAACACACACACAAACAAACACACACACATACACATAGAGGAGCCGCTAAATGCCAACTACTGTTCCCTTAGCGACTTAGGCCATTTGTCCCAGTTTCCCTGTGACTTCTAAAGCCTGTCAGGTCCAGGGTGAGAGGAGAGCAAAATGGTGTTTTAACCAGCCCTCTCTCTGATGGCTTAAGAGGCCAGTATGACTCAATATGTCTTCATGTAGACCTGAAGTAGTACACCCGGTGTGACCAATTTGTCCATTGTATCCTAATACGTTTGGCACTGAGAGGCTAAGTCACTGGCTGGACGAAGGATATTTGAAGTTGTCCATGCAGTCAGTCAGGCAGTCAGACAGTCAGGCAGGCAGGCTTCGAGGCAGCCATCAGTCCAACTGTATTCCATATTGATGAGCCAGATCCATCACATTGGAGGTTATTATTGAGGGTTATTGAAGTGTTTCATATGAGGAAGGATATATATACTCTGAATATTAATCCTTTGAAAGTTAGCTAGCTAGCTGTGGGTGTTGTTGCTCCTTGCTCTTGGGCTAAGTCCCCTCCCCTCCCACCATCTCTCTCTCGCTCTCATTACTTTTTAAGCACATCACCACCACACAATGATATCTCATAGCCCTAAGCTAAACCATTGTGTGCCCTGAAATGCTAATCACATGTTCTTCAACGAAGATGGAGATTTGCATATGGGTCATAAATAAAAGATGGCGGTTGAGATTGAGCGTACGTTTTTTTTAAACTACAACCAAACCCCAGGGGTTAATAGGACTTGCAGCAGAACAGAATCACTGATCGGCTTGGAAGAAAAATGAGAATGATTTATTTATTTTCAGTAGCCAACAGCCAACCTACATACCATGATACTCATCAATCCACCATCAAACTGAAATTATGAGCTATGAAGAAGGAGATAACATTGCCCTACATACCAAATACGCGGAATTCAAAGCATTCAATGCGGCCTAAATCAACAACTAGAACAGTAGTACTCTCTTTGAATGAATGACATCATAAAGAAATCGGTGAGAGTTTGAGAGAACTTGTATTTTTCACCCAAAAAGTTCAAACCCATTTAGCAGAAATTGCAGAATGTTTCAATCAGGCGGTAGGAATAAGCACAAGGACTGCACTGTATCTCTACCTTACATTACTCATGCTGTCTCGTTAAGTGGTGTGTCAAGAAGCGAGCACTGTTTTAAAGACATTCACCACCACTCAGCTATGCTCTGCTAAAAAACCTCACTACAAATTTCACCACTTCTATTCAAGTGGTGAGAAGTTCTGAGTAAACTGCGTCTGAGATCAAACTTTTGCAGTGTAGGGAGAATGCAGTATTTATTAGTGGCTGTGCTGTCGTGTCTGTAGAAATACAGTATCTTACACTGTGTTGCACCTCTGGATAAGTAAGTAGAATAACAAGTACAAGTTTAATTAAAACTTAACTGCAACAGGTCTAGTGCTGCAGACATTTGTTGAATACCATGTGCACTATGTACCATGATGTAGTGTTCCAGGCCAAAGCACGACTGGATTTAAACTTACCCCAGACTTCAATAGCCAATATGCAGTGTTGGCTAAACTGCAATCAATCAAATTTCTCATCAGTTTATCCGCTGAATGTCATTAAATTAGGCACTAACAATGGCTGTGTGTGTGTGTGTGTGTGTGTGTGTGTGTGTGTGTGTGTGTGTGTGTGTGTGTGTGTGTGTGTGTGTGTGTGTGTGTGTGTGTGTGTGTTGTTTTCTTTTGTTTAGAATCGACCACAATGTTCGTGGTCATGTTTTTTTGTCTAATTCAAAAGCGCAAACATTCTCTAATCCCATGTAAAGACATTAATCAAACATTGATTATAAACTCTTAATAGTCACATTCCAATATATGATCCACACACACCATACTTATAAATACTTATAACCTGATACTTCTAATCTAAACGATAAGAGTATTTACATCTTAATGTGGTTTACATGTCTGGCGATTATCAAACAAATTGATCATTTTAAAACATTAATATTTCTGGGTGGTTTTGATTATGTCAAATGGCAGTGGACCAATTTCTTAATTCAAAAGATCAATTTAAAGGGATATTGTATGTGGGATTATGTATGGTAGACGTAACAACTATAGCGCACTGAAACTGCCCTGCTCAATCTATGCTGTGTCCCAAAAGGCAACCTAATCCCTTTGTAGTGCACTGCTTTTTATCCCAAATGGTCCCTGGTCAAAACTAGTGCACTGCATAGGGAATAAGGTGGCAAGAAAGTCTGCAGCATATACAGTTTCAGTGTCTACCTGCTGTACATACCAATTACAATATATAGGCAACCCCACGTCTATTAAACTTCAGTACACCTTCTGCCGACCAATCAGAATCCTCTGGTTTTACTTCCACTGTAAATCCAATAAGACATTTCTGAGCAGCACATTTTAAGGAGGCAGTATCTTCTCTGCCAACACTACTTTGTAATAGATCCCCCGCACGCACACACACACACACACACACACACACACACACACACACACACACACACACACACACACACACACACACACACACACACACACACACACACACACACACACACACTATGTGGCAGCAAGAGAGGTTTTCATCCAGCCTGGGCTGGAACTGAATGTGTGAATCTGCTTAGGTCATCATCCGTCTTACAGACACTTTCAGTCAGTTGGCTTAGTGTGTGTGTGTGCATCATGAGTACGTGTGTGTACCTGTTACCACAAAATCCCATATTCGGTCAGTGCTATCTCAAATAACGACTAGATTTTCAACATAGAATCTATCAAAAAAACGTTTTTAGTATAATACAATTGTATATTTTAGATAACCTCAACATAAGTGAGCTGTAAGCACATAAGGTTGTTCATGAGCATCACAGTTACACTACAACACTGACATAATCATATGTCTCAACACCATCCTCCACATAACAAAGAGTAAAAAATGTCAGACAAATGGAAAAATGGCAGATGGGATCTGAAATATTTAAATGAAAGCACAATGCATCTGAATGCATTGGAGACTGGAGACGCCCCAAGTCAAAACATAACATGAAAGAAGAGTCACTTACAACCACACTCAGTCCAACAGGGAATCCTGACAAGCAGCAACCTCTAAAATATGCCAGTGAGTCTCCAAAGTGATAACCTCTTTCAGGAATAGGGAACAACCACAGCATTGTAGGCTAGAGGGAATGTCCCCTATGAGCATCCTGTCAATCAAATACTTGTCATCTGCAGAGGCATGAATGTCATTGTGCATGGAGAACAGTGGCCAGAAACCATATTGGGTTTGGCTTGCAGAAAGAACCACCCTTCTTCATTTTCAACACTTTTCAAATACAGAAACTTGACACCCAACACCTTATAATCAAGACTTGAGGCGCTGCTCTAAAGCATTATTAAACCTTGTTATTAAATAGATTACAAATTGTGATCATTAGCCTGAGACACAATCCTTCACCAAATATCTGGGGTGGTAAGAGTCAAGCATAGGGTGCAATACTTGGGGTGGCAGGTAGCCTAGTGGTTAGAGTGTTGGGCCAGTAACCGAAAGGTTGCTAGATCGAATCCCCAAGCTGACAAGGCAAGAATCTGCCGTTCCGCCCGCACCCACTGTTCCTAGGCCGTAATTGTAAATAAGAATTTGTTCTTAACTGACTTGCCTAGTTAAATAAAGGTTACATTATAATTAAGTATAGCCTACAGAATTATCATGGTTGTATCACCTGATGTATTAGCCTGCATTCTGCAGTGCTTTGAAGGAGAGGGTTTCTGTCATAGAGCCTGCTATATTATCTATGGTTTCTATATTAGGTTCCTGACTGTTCTGGAAGTGTGTGGGACGCAGCATGTGGGTGTTGTTATTTGTCTATGCAAGAAAAGTCAGGTAAAGGTGTCAAAAAAGGAAGAACTCTGTGTACAGTCAGTACCAAGCATGCATATACTGTATAAAAATAACTGGACTATAGCCATAGCCTGACTTATTACTGGAAAATATACAATAAAATATACAATAAAATAAAATAAATATACAATAAATAGTCAGTGGTGTTTTTTAAGAAAAAAGTATCACTAGAACTACATCACCTATTGACTAGAACACTCAAACTCAACTCTGGACCTAGAAGACTGTTCCACTGTGTTTTTTCATTGTTCCCCTCTAATCAGGGACTGATTTAGGGACACCAGATGGTGGCAATTAATTATCAGGTAGAACAGAAAACCAACAGGCTCCGGCCTTCGTAAGAGTTGAATACTCCTGGACTAGAACACCCTTGCCATAGACCACAGACCTATGCAGGGTCTAAAATGGCACCCTATTCCCGTGCACTACTTTACACTTGAGCCCTCTGGTCAAAACAAAAGCAGTGCACTATATAGGGAATAGGGTGACATCTGGGGCGCACAATACTGTCTGCAAAAGTGCAGAAGCTCCATGTTGACAGCTTGAATGGAATGAGGACATAATCTAGTTAATGAAACCATAAAATAGAGCAGGACATTCTAATAAAGCCTGTCTGGCATCAAAGACGGCATGGCCCCCAAGGTGGTATAATTGAGCCTAGGGAAAGTTTAATCATATGTAGGCACCTAAATATGTTTGAGTATTATTGCCCCTATACATGTGTGTTGTGCCACCACTGATGTAAGACTTCTAGCATTGTGCTGACGTTATAACTCATTTGCATATTTGATCTAGGCCTTTATGTATCTATGAATTAATCGATCCTGATTTAAAGATACAGAGTACAGTTTCTTGAGGGCCAGTAACATGAAATACCAGTCTAAAGCAACTTGTATAAGCTACAGTAATTGCTTGCTATGGCAACTCGAGACAGGAATCAATTGCTGTCTGCAAGTGTTGTGATTTATATTCTAAGCACAGTCTATTTTCATCGATTGCATTATGCAAGTTAATTTCCAATAGACAAGCAAATTAAACAATTGTAACTGAAATTAGCCAATGAACGTTAACCTCTGGTAGAGTTTTTTCAGAAAAATGTTAACAGTATAAATCAGGAGCCGATTCAAATATACCCACGTCATAGAAATAGTGAATATAGACAAACTCACCACAAGTGTTGGGACCCCTGCCACGAGCGCATACAGTAGAGCGGGAGGGATCGCGCTGGACTCCTCCGGTCCGAGGTACGGCTTCGCGTAGGCATTGTCATAGCAGAAGAACCCTTGGACGTGCACGTTAAACGTGTCCGTGTACTCGAAGTAGTATGCCAGCATGACCGTCCCCGCCATGATCACCAACTGAAAATAAAGCATGTTCGTCAAAGGAAGAGAAAGGAACATTTAACAATCCACTTCACTGAGAGAAAGCCCCGCAACCTGTTTTCATTCCGCCTTCTTCGCCCCTAGCCTAGCGCAGCAGCTTGACCATAGCTCCTGTCAGCCCCACATTTCTCCTACTGCCACTAATGCTCGTTATAAGGCATTGCTGAATGGTGATGTTCACAGAGCCGTGTTCTGTCACCCCCGGTTGGTCACTGGAACCGGAATGAACGAGATAGAGATGAAAACGTGTGGTTTGGAGGGAGCGCACGCGGCGGTCTGTGTGTTTGTGCGCAGCAGCAGCCGCGCCGCTTTTCACCGTGGGCAGCAAATGATGGAAAGAGGAGTGACAACGCACGCACGTTGCTGCTTTTCATCTCTCCTTTCAGCATCCGCAGTGAATGACTCTGAGCAACTTGTTCGAGCTTTAGATTCGCCTCCAAGTCATCTTCACCGCAGTCAGAGTCGTGCGTCAGCTTTAGTGCCCTTTGGAGAGATACGCACCATTCCTATTCATTTTCATTATGTGAACGCCTGCATGTGTCCTAAAGACTCCTACAACAGAACACAGTAATCAAAGCTGACGTCAACCACATCAGTCTACTCTACACTCTTGTCCATGCAGTCCAGATATCTATATTATTGTAATTTTGTTGGAAGTATTTGGAGAGATATGCATGCAACATTCATATTCAATTCAATTTTATGCACGTGTTTTCCAAAGACTCCACCAAATTATCAATCAAAGCTGATGTCAACGACTGTTCTGTTGTTGGAGTCTTTAGGTTCACATAATGAAAATGAATAGGAATTGGCCAGTGTTGATTTTTCATTGTTACATTTCTAGTGTTGATTCAGGAGTTAAATTCACTCTGTAAGATTGAAATTAAGACTCAGTGGTGTAAAAGAACCACCAGTGTTGGTGTTAATAACCAGAGTTATTCCTTTACATTGTGGATCATAAAACAGTCCCATCAAATCCAAGCCCGTCATTATCATATTTCCCAGCATGCTCTATTGCGGGTTTATTTTTTTGGATTTATTTTCATATCTGTTTTTGCATGTACATTAGTCAATCAATTAATCTTATGCTACACAAAGATAAATAGCAAAAATGTTTGTAAACTAATCCAATCAGTTAGTTTGATTTATTATACCCATTACTGAAATGGTTGTTCCAGTTTAAATGGGTTTAGGTAGTCTCCTTTACCAATCTTGATAGTCATTCTGAATGCGGGTTGCGGGATAATAAAAATTCCAACGTTTGGATACCCTAACACTATCTGGATTCCAATAGGAATTACACATCATATCACTTTGCAATCCAGCATAAAGTGATATGCAGACCTGATGTGGCCTTTAAGCCAAGAGTTTCCTAACACCACTGAGTTAGGATAAACTGGGCAACAAAGTCCTTATGATATACAGTATGTAATGTATAGTGTATTTTTATAGTTTAATTTTACTTATAACATTTACCTAGGACCTTTAAAAGTAAAGTTTTTAACAACCATGTCTGTGCCACTAACAAATACAGCCATGGGTGGTAACTCCACAATTCACAAAAAAAAAGGCATCCTGGGAAATATGCAAATTTGGCTTTACTCCATACGCCATTGCATTATATTTCACTCCAGAGTAGAGTGAAATACTAATTCATTCACTCCAGTGTATTGTGAATTTCACACAGCCAGTGTACGGTTTCTATTCTGTATAGGGTTACAGAAACACTGTCTAAATGTTAACATTTTTGAAAGCGTGAAATTCACTCTGTTGAGAGTGGATGCATATACGCACTGCAAAAGTGTTAAAATTAACACTACAGCGAGTTAGTTTAACTGTCACGTTCTGACCTTAGTTCCTTTGTTATGTCTTTATTTTAGTTTTGTCAGGGTGTGAGTTGGGGTGGGCATTCTATGTTTTTTTTTCTATGTTTTGTTCTATTGTTCTATTTCTATGTGTTTGTCCTAGTATGGTTCTCAATCAGAGGCAGGTGTCAGTCGTTGTCTCTGATTGGGAGCCATATTTAGGTAGCCTGTTTTTCATTGTGTTTTGTGGGTGATTATTTTCTGTACTGTGTTGTGGTTCACCGTACAGGAGTGTTCGGTTGTTGTTTTATTGTTTTTGTTCAGTGTTCATTATTCGTATTAAAACAATATGGACACTTAGCATGTTGCGCATTGGTCCTCCTCTTCTTCCAACCACGACAAGCGTTACATTAACAGCGAGTTAGTTTAACACTTCCGATTTTCCTGTGTAGTCAAGACAACATTTTGACCAGTATCGTAATGCCGTGGGATGCCGAGAAATGTATCTCTCCTGTCTATTCTATTCTAATCTACAGTCATGGCATATGAGTCAATGAGGACAAACACACCAAACACTTAGACACTCCATCCATGGTTCTAATGGTACCATTCAGTTTGGGTGTAATTACGGAAAGATCTAACTATCAAAGGTACACAGAGGAGATGGAGAGATGTCAAAATATCCAGTTTAAAGCAGGACTATGACATATCTGTTCTCTAGCTGTCTGTATTGTCTGGATCAGGGGAGGGAAAGGCTGTGTGCCATGGTGATTATAGTGCCATCAAAGCTAATGTATATCCTTTACCATTAATGCCAGCCTAACGCAGATTTTACAGTCTCAAAGAAACAGACATTTCTGAATGTGCTCAAACTTTGAGGCTATCTTATGGCTAAGCCTCATGGGCAAAAAATGTGGGGCCAATCTTTCATTTTTATTTACCATTTTTAAAGTGTTTAGCCTTCCCAATATCCACCCATTATTCCATATGTACCAATGTGCATTACAGATCAGGGGTCTTTTTGTCCGAATCAAACTCTCCACGGGAGGCCAGACAATATGTGCCAGGCGATTCACAGTGGCCCATTACTTGAGCCGCATCATCGCACCGCTGCCACGGATCCAATCATGCGGAAGGATCTACAAATCTGTCCAATTACTGATCGGGATAGCACATGTCAGCTCTGAGGCACTGAGGTGTCGTGTTTACGAAAAGCACCATCTGAGGGCCACAGTCCATCTGTCACTCCAGAGATGTGAGTGAAGTGTTTTTGTTCCAATGTTGATTTCCTCCTAAGTTGGGAGGTCTAAGGTCACAATAAATCCTGTATGAAATGGGGTAAAGATAGAGTAGGACGTTTAGTTATTTAAAATCCTTAAGAGTCTATTGATGCACCCGTGAGTAAATCTAAGTGCCAAAATAAAAAAATCCCCATTAAAAATCCATCAATGTAAGCTAGATATCAGGCTTTTTGCATGACCTGCGTCTCAATCCACCGCATCCGCCCATGGCGGCCTTCCGCATCTGCGTTGGAAAGTGACCGAGCTACAGCGATGTTTGTCAGACCATGAGACATCCCGAAAATGGGTCTTCTCACGAAAACATCTGTAGATTCCTAACTATTAGGAACCACTCTATGGAAAGGGGAGACTCTCACGAACACCATAACGATAACCGTAACGATATTCCTCTTCGTCTGATGAAGAGTAGTCAAGATCGGACCAAAACGCAGCGTGGTAAGTGTCCATGTTAAATTTATTTAACTCAGAACACTAAATAACAAAAACAACACTATGACCCCCACAAGTGTCACTGGACTCATCTGAAGGTAACCCATACAATCGAATGGAAGTATAGAGGTAGTTTTGTACGGAAGAGTATTAGGGCCAAGTAGTGAGCGACGTGTGGTGGTACTTGGCTTATTATTTTTTGCACGATAGTACTTTAAAAAAGTGACAATATTTTGAAAATAAAGTCTAAATTACATTTTGAGAATTAAGTGGCAACATTTCTAGAAAAAACTTAATATTTAGAGAAAAAAGTCAACATTTTATTTATAGAATAGTCAACATTTTATTTAGAGAATAAAGTCTCAGTTATATTTCAAGATAAACGTAAGGGAAGTGCATGTCTCCCTGGCTCCCTTCTGCTGTGCACACCCGCCACCGTTGAAATGCCTGCAGTTAGATGACCTGGTGAAACTATGCTTCAGAATTGGCTTTAGTAACAAGGAAATTATTTCTCTTTTAGCACATAATAATATTTTCAGAAGGAGGAACCATGGTTACATACATAGGTAGAGACAGCCGGGTTGTGTGTGTATGTGATTGCAGGTGTGTGTGTGTGTGGGCAGTAAAAAGTAGGGACAAAACAAACAGATGGCCATCAATCCAATGATCTAAAACACTCATTCAAACAAGCTTCACTATTCACTCACGCTTATCAATCTAATTATCTAATAACTCGCACGCACACACAACAACACACACCAAGTTTCCCCCCTGGCAATTTCAAACTATAGGCATACACTATTTTAACAGCCATGGTGTGTTATGAGCACAAACAAAGGCCACGTACTGTAGGTTACGTGAGCACACCCAATAAAACAAATTATCTTGGGATCCTGGAGACCGGGGGCTATGCGTGTGTATGTGTCCCATGTCAAGCTGCTCTCCAAATTCGCTACAACACTTCTATTTTGCAACACATTATAAACCTATAGAGGCCCACTAAACTGAGAACAGTAACCTGTAGGCTAATCGTACGTTATAGTGAAAGTAAATTATAGGCCTATTCAATGGCTTATTCAATGGCTGTGGGAGGAATGAACAATGAAGCAGGGGTTTTACGCAGGTGTCTGTGGGAGGAGAGGCAACTCAAGGGCCACTCCTGCATGCGCAAACTAGCTAATCTGAGGCACTGTTTGAATATATGGTAACACTTTACTTGACACCCAGCGCCATAACACGTTATTACACAGTCATAACCATGTCATAATATAATAATAATATGTCATAACAGCTGACATAACGTGTCATAACCTGTCATAATATGGTCATAACACTGTCATGACACATATATTTAGACCTGTTGTAACATATACTGCGTTATTTTATGGCTGGTTATGACGCCTACATAAGAGTGTCGAAACCCACAAAACCTACCACACAAGGCAAAAAATTACACCATAGCGTACTTGTCAACAGTATGTTAATGTTTTTAAAACATTTCTGAAATTGACCATGTTAAATTATCATTGTAATTGCATACACATTGATGTGTATGCACCTACCTCAATGCTCTATTTCTGATGACTGAGATGAATGGAGCAGATTTCAGGAGCAGGACAAGACACCCTCTTTTTGACTGATAGGCCTATCTGGCTTATATGATTATGATGGTCATAATGCTTCTTCACAGTGTCATTAAGTGTATTTTCTTTGTCGAAGTAAAGTGACACAGGATGATCATAATGCTTTATGACAGTGTCATGAAGTGTATTTTCTCCAAGTTATTTCAAACATGATGAAAAACAAACAGGACTTTAAAGAGTGAATTACAACAGCAACAAAGGACTTAAGAAACAAACTTTCAAATGAAAGGAAACTTCTTGGCAGGGAAAAAACACATTTAAATAAATGTGGGTTTTGACACTCTTATGCAGGTGTCATAACCAGCCATAAAATAACGCAATATATGTCACAAGAGGTGTAAATATATTTGTCTTGACAGTGTTATGACCATATTATGACAGTTTATGTCAGCTGTAATGACATACTACGACATGGTTATGACCGTGTCATAATGTGTATGGTGCTAATATGGCGCTGGGTGTCAAGTAAAGTGTTACCGAATATATTAATGGATGGATTCTCTCTTTCTTTATGGAAATATAGGTGAGATATTATTAGATAACTATTAGATAAATGATGATAGTCTATATACAGTTGAAGTCGGAAGTTTACATACACTTAGGTTGGAGCCATTAAAACTTGTTTTTCAACCACTCCACAAATTTCTTGTTAACAAACTATAGTTTTGGCAAGTCAGTTAGGACATCTACTTTGTGCACGACACAAGTAATTTTTCCAACAATTGTTTACAGACAAATTATTTAATTTATAATTCACTGTATCACAATTCCAGTGGGTCAGATGTTTACATACACTAAGTTGACTGTGCCTTTAAACAGCCTGGAAAATTCCAGAAAAGGATGTCATGGCTTTAGAAGCTTCTGATAGGCTAACTGACATCATTTGAGTCAATTGGAGGTGTACCTGTGGATGTATTTCAAAGCCTACCTTCAAACTCAGTGCCTCTTTTCTTGACATCATGGGAAAATAAAAATAAATCAGCCAAGACCTCAGAAAAATAAATTGTAGACCTCCACAAGTCTGGTTCATCCTTGGGAGCAATTTCCAAACGCCTGAAGGTACCACGTTCATCTGTACAAACAATAGTACAAAAAGTACAAACACCATAGGACCACACAGCCATCATACTGCTCAGGAAGGAGACGCGTTCTGTCTCCTAGAGACTTTGGTGCGAAAAGTGCAAATCAATCCCAGAACAACAGCAAAGGACCTTGTGAAGATGCTGGAGGAAACAGGTACAAAAGTATCTATATCCACAGTAAAATGAGTCCTATATCAACATAACCTGAAAGGCCGCTCAGCAAGGAGGAAGTCACTGCTCCAAAACAGCCATAAAAAAGCCAGACTACGGTTTACAACTGCACATTGGGACAAAGATCGTACTTTCTGGAGAAATGTCCTCTGGTCTGATGAAACAAAAATAGAACTGTTTGGTCATAATGACTATCGTTATGTTTGGAGGAAAAAGGGGGAGGCTTGCAAGCCGAAGAACACCATCCCAATGGTGAAGCACAGGGGTGGCAGCATCATGTTGTGGGGGTGCTTTGCTGCAGGAGGGACTGGTGCACTTCACAAAATAGATGGCATCATGAGGCAGGAAAATTATGTGGATATATTGAAGCAACATCTCAAGACATCAGTCAGGAAGTTAAAGCTTGGTCGCAAATGGATCTTCTAAATGGACAATGACCCCAAGCATACTTACAAAGTTGTGGCAAAATGGCTTAAGGACAACAGAGTCAAGGTATTGGAGTGGCCATCCCAAAGCCCTGACCTCAATCCCATAGAAAATGTGTGGGCAGAACTGAAAAAGGGTGTGCGAGCAAGGAGGCCTACAAACTTGACTCAGTTACACCAGCTCTGTCAGGAGGAATGGGCCAAAATTCACCCAACTTATTATGGGAAGCTTGTGGAAGGCAACCCGAAACATTTGACCCAAGTTAAACAATTTAAAGGCAATGCTACCAAATACTAATTGAGTGTATGTAAACTTCTGACCCACTGGGAATGTGATGAAATAAATAAAAGCTTAAATAAATCCTTCTCTCTACTATTATTCTGACATTTCACATTCTTAAAATAAAGTGGTGATCCTAACTGACCTAAACCAGGGATTTTTTACTAGGATTAAATGTCAGGAATTGTGAAAAACTGAGTTTAAATGTATTTGGCTACGGTGTATGTAAACTTCCGACTTCAACTGTCGGCTATAAATAAATAATCACTGATCTGGCATGACTTGGTTGATAGCCTAGCGTAATACTGTATCTCCTTTCACAATCCATCTATCGGTGATGTCTTCAAGGATAGGGGGAATGAAGGATGCATAGGTTATCCCACAACAGGGGCATCGTCTTCGTCATAGGCAATTTGTCTCAGCTACACCGCTAACATAGGCTACCACTTACTCACCTTATAGAGGCTAGAGGCTAGACCGGTTGGTTGTTAGATTATAGTAATGGAAGTTTGACTCCCGAATGGCTCAGCAGTCTAAGGCACTGAGGCGCCACTGCAACCTGGGGTTCGATCCCGTGACCGGGAGCCCCATAGGGCGGCATGCAATTGGCCCAGCGTCGTCCGGGTTAGGGGAGGGTTTGGCCAGGGGGATTTCCTTGGCTCATCGCGCTCTAGCGACTCCTTGTGGCGGTCAGGTCCCCAATTATTATGTGCCAAAAGAGAAAGGATTTCCTGGTTACTAAAGCCAATTCTAAAGTATAATTTCACCAGGTCATCTAACTGCAGGCATTTCAACTGTGGCGCACACAGTGACAGTTAACCAAATCATCTAACTGCAGAAATTTCAACGATGGTGCGTATAGCAACAGTTAACCAAATCCCCTATTTTAATCTAGAAATATAACTGCCACTTTATTCTCCAAATATTGCCACTTTTTTTGAAGTGCTATCCTGCAAAAAATAATATTCCAAGTACCACAACCCATTGCTGTTACATTTTTTCCCCCTTCACTTCTCATCACAGTTGTCACGATCGGCGTAAGCATACTCAGACCAACGCGCAGCGTGATATGGGTTCCACATGTTTATTCAATGAAACGCACAAAAACAATAAAGAACAAACGAAACGTGACGTTCTGAAGTGCTCACAGGCAACAACACAAAAATAAGATCCCACAAAACACAGTGGGGAAATGGCTGCCTAAATATGATCCCCAATCAGAGACAACGATAAAAAGCTGCCTCTGATTGGGAACCATACCAGGCCAACATAGAAATAAAACAACCTAGATTACCCACCCTAGTCACACCCCGACCTAACCAAAATAGAGAATAAAAAGGCTTTCTATGGTCAGGGCGTGACAACAGTTTTGTGACAAGAAAAATAATGGGTTAAATATATGTCTGAAAAAACTACAATATTTCCTGAGCTTTCTTATATCTCCTAGATATAGGACAGACACTTCAAAACCTTATTCCTTATGATTCTTTGCCATTTATGAATGTGTTATTCAATGCATTTCTCTGGGCTATAGTAGTAAAAGCCAAATTCAATACAAATTCAATGGCTAAGACTTTTTGAGGTTTTAAGCCTCATATGATTTTAACACTATTTTCAGATTACAGATTACATATTACTGTATTATTATTATTATTTGTTAGTTTGTTTGTTTATTTGTTGTAATGTATTCTAATATATTCCACTGTTCATAAGCAGGAACTAAATCGATAGTGTTCATCTCTCACAGACATCCAGCTGTTGGAATTACATTAACCCTGTAAAACAACAATTCATTACAGTGTGTGTGTGTGTGTGCGTTTGTGTGTTTGTGTCTGTGTGTGTGTTGATCTGACTCATTTGGCTTCCACAGCCATAGCACCTGTCAGCATCCGTTAAGGCTGTGGCAGAACTAATGATAAGTACCACGCAACTGTCTGTCTGTCGTTTGCATTATTGGGCCTGTCATGCTATACAGTAAGTTTGGGTCTCTGTCTGTTACTCATACTGTGATTCCAAGTAGACACCTGGAGAGAAAGGTATCTGATTCCATAACCTGGGTTAGTCAATTGACATCACTGACTGCTCTCCACAGGGCTCTGGTCAAAAGTAGTGCACTATATTGGGAATAGGGTGCCATTTGGGACTCAAACACTGTGCGCGTATTGAAAGAAACCCTAAGACTCAGATAAGTTCCTTATCACAATGATTTATAAACCTCTGAATGCTGTGTAGCTGTAACTGTGTAACGACTGCCTTTGCAAAAAATGGTTACTATTATTTTGTCTGAAGAATCTGATGGAGTGTCACTGCATACAACATGATGCAGAATTGGATATCAAAGGAAATGGCTCTCTGTTGTGGGCTCCATTCTGTCCCATCTCCCCTACGTGGGGGCTAAGCTAACTGGGTATCAACTTGTATACGCCAGGGCCAGTTAATGAGCTGTGTGTGTGTGTGTGTGTGTGTGTGTGTGTGTGTGTGTGTGTGTGTGTGTGTGTGTGTGTGTGTGTGTGTGTGTGTGTGTGTGTGCGTGTGTGTGTGTGTGTGTGCGTGTTTGTGTGCTACAGAAACTTCCCCAATGGTCCAATTGAAACGGGACTAAATTAAAACATGAAAGGGTTGAGATCGTGATTGACAACATCTGGCTGTATCCAGGATGAGACTCCCCTCTGAGTCTCTCTGGTTCCTCTCGAGGTTTCTTCTCAACAAAAAAGAGGATGAAAAGAAAGCTCATCAAAACACGTTCAACTTTTAATCTTACGACACGACACCATCATTCTATCTGCAAATCATTCACCATAAATAAGAACTACTGAAAATGACTCTGAGATTCTGGTACCTAAACATATTTCATAAATATGGATAATGTTTTGTCCATGACACAGGCAAAATACTTACATTATGTTTCTCTGAAGCAGGGATGGGCATCAATTACAAATTACTATTACAAAAATACAACTACAAAATACACTAAAGACCAATGTATCTAAGTAAAATAAAACATAATTTTGCAAAGTATTGTATTTAACTAAAATACATGTATTTTGTATTTTAAAATACAAAAATACATTTGCAAGTAGCCGGCCGAACAGCAACAACATTCTCAGTAACGGTTACAGAAACATCTTACTTGCTATAACTACCTTAGTTGAATGCACTGTCACTCTGGATAAGAGTGTCTGCTAAATGACCAAAACGTTAATGCAAACACTGAGCGTACAACAGAATAAACACCTTAAATCCACTTCAATCAGTGTAGATGAGACAGGTTAGATTTTTAAGCCTTGAGACAATTGAGACATGGATTGTGTATGTGTGCCATTGAGAGGGTCAATGGGCAAGACAAAGGATTTAGGTGCTTTTGAACAGGGTATGGTAGTACTGTAGGTGCCAGGCGCATCGGTTTGAGTGGGTCAAGAACTGCAACGCTGCTGGATTTTTCACACTCAACAGTTTCCCGTGTGTATCAAGAATGGTCCACCTCCCAAAGGACATCCAGCCAACTTGACACAACTGTGTGAAGCATTGGAGTCAACATGGGCCAGCATCCCTGTGGAACGCTTTCGACACCTTGTAGTCCATGTCCCAACAAATTGAGGCTGTTTTGAGGGCAAAGGGGGTGCATCTCAATATTAGGAACGTGTTCCTAATCTTTTGTACACTCAGTATATGTGAAAGTGAACAACTGCAAAGCACACTGGGTACTGCCATTGGCCTTGTTTTGGGGTGGAGCTCATTTAAGTAAAACTCAGCATGCTTTGCAATTGTTTAGTTTGTTTTGTTCATTTAGTAGACGGTCTTATCAAATACATTTGATTTGATCTTTTATAGAGAATACAACAAATACAAATAACAACATCATACAAACATCACAGCTGCCCAGACCCACTAGTACACAACCCCATCTCTAGCGCCCGCTTCACTTTCCGCTACATGGCCTGAAACTGAACCATTTTGTTTCTCTTCGTAGCCCACGCACTTTCAATATTTCAACAATAAATCATTCGATTTTTCCATTGTGTTAATGATGGCGGCTTGATTGATTTCCACGTTTTTAGTATATGTTTTCAAGATGAGTGATGAGAAGAGAATCGTCCAGCCCATTGGATATCTCACTACACCCCCATATACCATGTCTTTAAATGTCACGCCCTGACCTTAGAGAGCCATTTTATTTCTCTATTTGGTTAGGTCAGGGTGTGATTTGGGTGGGCATTCTATGTTTTCTATTTCTTTGTTTTTGGCCGAGTGTGGTTCCCAATCAGAGGCAGCTGTCTATCGTTGTCTCTGATTGGGAATCATACTTAGGCAGCCTTTTTCCCACCTGTGTTTTGTGGGTAGTTATTTTCTGTTTAGTATCTGTTTACCTGACAAAACTGTTCGCTTTCGTTTTTTCTACTTTGTTATTTTGTTGCGGTGTTCAGTTTTATAAAAAATCATGAACGCCTACCACGCTGCACCTTGGTCTCATTCTTCAACCCACGAGAGTCGTTACATTAAATATGCAAATAAAATATTTGTCACATGCTTCGTAAACAAGAGGTGTACAGTCGTGGCCAAACGTTTTGAGAATGACACAAATATTAATTTTCACAAAGTGTCTTTAGATATTTTTGTCAGATGTTACTGTGGAATACTGAATAATATTTTTAAGCATTTCATAAGTGTCAAAGGCTTTTATTGACAATTACATGAAGTTGATGCAAAGAGTCAATATTTGCAGTGTTGACCCTTCTTTTCCAAGACCTCTGCAATCCGCCCTGGCATGCTGTCAATGAATTTCTGGGCCACATCCTGACTGATGGCAGCCCATTCTCGCATAATCAATGCTTGGAGTTTGTCAGAATTTGTGGGTTTGTGTTTGTCCACCCGCCTCTTGAGGATTGACCACAAGTTCTCAATGGGATTAAGGTCTGGGGAGTTTCCTGTCCATGGACCCAAAATATCGATGTTTTGTTCCCCGAGCCACTTAGTTATCACTTTTGCCTTATGGCATAGTGCTCCATCATGCTGGAAAAGGCATTGTTCATCACCAAACTGTTCCTGGACGGTTGGGAGAAGTTGCTCTCGAAGGATGCGTTGGTACCATTCTTTATTCATGGCTGTGTTCTTAGGCAAAATTGTGAGTGAGCCCTCTCCCTTGGCTGAGAAGCAACCGCACACATGAAAGGTCTCAGGATGCTTTACTGTTTTCATGACACAGGACTGATGGTAGCGCTCACCTTGTCTTCTCCGGACAAGCTTTTTCCGGATGCCCTAAACAATCGGGAAAGGGGATTCATCTGAGAAAATGACTTTACCCCAGTCCTCAGCAGTCCAATCCCTGTACCCTTTGCAGAATTTCAGTCTGCCCCTGATGTTTTTCCTGGAGAGAAGTGGCTTCTTTGCTGCCCTTCTTGACACCAGGTCATCCTCCAAAAGTCTTCGCCTCACTGTGCGTGAAGATGCACTCACACCTGACTGCTGCCATTCCTGAGCAAGCCTTGTACTGGTGGTGCCCCGATCCCGCAGCTGAATCAACTTTAGGAGACGGTCCTGGCGCTTGCCGGACTTTCTTGGGTGCCCTGAAGCCTTCTTCACAACAATTGAACCGCTCTCCTTGAAGTTCTTGATAATCCGATAAATGGTTGATTTAGGTGAAATCTTACTGGCAGCAATATCCTTGCCTGTGAAGCCCTTTTTGTGCAAAGCAATGATGACGGCACGTGTTTCCTTCCAGGTAACCATGGTTGACAGAGGAAGAACAATGATTCCAAGAACCACCCTCCTTTTGAAGCTTCCAGTCTGTTATTCGAACTCAATCAGCATGACAGAGTGATCTCCAGCCTTGTCCTCGTCAACATTCACACCTGTGTTAACGAGAGAATCACTGACATGATGTCAGCTGATCCTCTTGTGGCAGGGCTGAAATGCAGTGGAAATGTTTTTTGGGTGATTCAGTTAATTTGCATGGCAAAGAGGGACTTTCCAATTAATTGCAATTCATCTGATCACTCTTCATAACATTCTGGAGTATATGCAAATTGCCATCATACAAACTGAGGCAGCAGACTTTGTGAAAATGTATATTTCTGTCATTCTCAAAACTTTTGGCCACGACTGTAGGCTAACAGTGAAAAGCTTACTGCATTCCTAACAATGCAGAGACAAAAAATATATAAATAATAACACAAGGAATGAATACACAATGGGTAACAATAACTTGGTTATATACACAGGGTACCAGTACCTAGTTGATGTGCTGGGGTACGAGGTAATGGAGGTAGATACTGTATGTACATACAGTATAGTTAGGGATAACTGGGAAACAGGATAGATAATAAAAAGTAGCAGAAAAAGAGCTAGTGGAAAAAGGGTCAATGCAGATGGTCCTGGTTGGTTAACTATTGAATTAACTATTTAGCAGTCTTATGGCTTGGGGGTATAAGCTGTTCAGGGTCCTGTTGGTCCTGCCACCAGACTTTTGATAGCAATACAGGGTGAACGGGGCCGCTATAAAGAAATGGTATAGAAAATACTCAGAAGTAATTAAAATACGTATCTTAAATACATGTAACAGAGATACTTCCCATCTCTCCTCTGAAGTACTATGCCCAAAGCTGTACAATTACCACGACATTATTCCTGTATTATACAGAACTTAGAATTCAAGAACGTCTAAACTACAGGGTGCAATCTTTTCTTTCAAATGCACGTTGACTTCTTCAACAACATAGCCAACTATATACCTCATGTAAGTAAATCAGGAAGGTTCAAAATAGACTGTAGCTAAACACATCTATAACTTCAGATATCCCGAGGCAGACAGTCTATCCACCATGCCGTTTACTGTTCAGCATATATTTGATTTCATCACCGCATCTGAATAAACACCACTTATAAGAAGGCGAAGCAACGGAGGACAACTTCAAAGTTGCACGCTTCAAGCAGTTGAGGCTTATCTGCCGTGCCACACTTCAAAAGAAATGCATAACACTGTCTTTAACACAACCTAGATGATATGAAGGGATCCTGTTAGCTATTTTATTTCATGTAAATATTAGTGGCAGCCAGGCTGAGGAATAGTGAAACCAAGAAGCATTGGGAGAAATGGAAAAGGTCCATGCTCTCCTGTTGTCACTGTAATGGGAGTCAGAGGCAGTTTGACACCTGAATCTGTAATGTGACTGCTGTGAATGATAATGTGACTGCTGTGAATAATGTGACTGCTGTGAATGAATAAACATGTGGTGGTGCCTCTTTCTGTGATGACTGTTATCATTAGCGTTGCCTGTGAATCTTAATGAGCTAAACTAGGGTAAATCATTTATATACTGTGAAATTTGGCACATATATTTTATTAGAAGTACTCTGTCATTAGTTTATAACAACTGCTTCCTTTATGGCAAATAACCAACATGTCTGTTTGTTGCATTTACAGTTTTCACAGTCTATTTTGTGTGATCATGCAATATAGAAATGTATATGTACAGTATAGTGGTTTATACCAATACAGTACTGATTCAATCTGGTTGTGTTAGCAAAACTACCACCTATACAGCACATACTGTGTTATTTAATTGAATAAACGGCCATTCATTCTTTACACAATATATTACTTCTGTGACATGGTAAAGGAGAAGAAGGTCAAGTGTCTTGGTTTAGATTGTAAACATACTGCATTAGGTATCTCTCCCCTGGTCTCTATTGCTATTTCTATCTCTATCTCTGTCTTGGTGTAGACACTGTATCTCTCTTCTGTAGTCTACTGTATTTATATTGCTATCTCTGTCTTGGTGTAGACACTGTATCTCTCTTTTGTAGTCTACTGTATTTATATTGCTATCTCTGTCTTGGTGTAGACACTGTATCTCTCTTCTGTAGTCTACTGTATTTATATTGCTATCTCTGTCTTGGTGTAGACACTGTATCTCTCTTCTGTAGTCTACTGTATTTATATTGCTATTTCTGTCTTGGTGTAGACACTGTATCTCTCTTCTGTAGTCTACTGTATTTATATTGCTATCTCTGTCTTGGTGTAGACACTGTATCTCTCTTCTGTAGTCTACTGTATTTATATTGCTATCTCTGTCTTGGTGTAGCCACTGTATCTCTCTTCTGTAGTCTACTGTATTTATATTGCTATCTCTGTCTTGGTGTAGCCACTGTATCTCTCTTCTGTAGTCTACTGTATTTATATTGCTATCTCTATCTTGGTGTAGACATCACTGTTGTAGCAGGGATTTTTTCTAGTGACTGATAGATACTGTAAGAAGATAATTACTAAGTAGATCAAGCTCATCAAGACTCATCCCTGGGGTCATTAACTGTGTAATTAATAATACATGCAAATATGTTGAACGCTCCAAGCCAACTTATTTTCTCTCTGCCTGTTTACGTACACTTTGGCGTCTCCTTCCCTTGTGCAAAGCTTAATTCTGTGAAAACTTAGAACATGGGAGAACTCACATGGAACATCTACAGTTCTAAGAATGTAGAAATTATACCAGACATTCTACTTGTTGTCTCAACAGGAAAGGGTTTCAGATTGTTACAGATTCCAATCATGGGTACAATCTCTACCACTGCGGATCTTGATTCTGTCTGCCTTAAGCCATTATTACCAAGATCAAACAACCTTCCTTCGACAATCACATCCATAATAGGTATTGCAATAAACATGTCCTTTATTGGACACAATTGTGTTTCGGCAGCAGTTCAAATTTGTTCTGCAGAATCTCCAAGAATAAACTATTATCGTACATGATAAGATGATGTATTGCCTTTATCTTGGAGATGCAATATCTTACCCAAAATGATGGGGATTTTGCAAAGCGAAAACTAGTTGTGACCACCATTCTGCCGTTTTCCTCTGCATTAACACCCACCACCAACCACTCCGTGCAGGAAATGTCACCTACAGAGAACATTCATTACCACAAAGGTACAATGTACTATTGGAGAAAGACTGATGCAGTCTTTGTTGGGTGATTCTATAGTTATGTGAATGGGATGGTAAAGTTACATAAAGTTAAACATGATGAAGTTACATAAGAAAAGCAGTTGTTGCTATTTATTTTCCTATTCAGAAACAAGTTGCCTACAGTGCATTCGGAAAGTATTCAGACCCCTTTACTTTTCCAACATTTTGTTATGTTACAGCCTTATTCTAAAACTGATTAAATACTTTTTTCCCTCATCAATCTACACACAATACCCCATAATGACAAAGCAAAACAGGTTTTTAGATTTTTTTTCTTCAAATTTATAAAAAATAAAATACTGAAATATCACATTTACATAAATATTCAGACCGTTTACTCAGTCCTTTTTTGATGCACCTTTGGCAGTGATTACAGCCTTGAGTCTTCTTGGGTATGAGGCTACAAGTTTGGCACACCTGTATTTGGAGAGTTTCTCCCATTCCTCTCTGCAGATCCTCTCAAGCTCTGTCAGGTTGGATGGAGAGCATTGCTGCACAGCTATTTTCAGGTCTCTCCAGAGATGTTAGATTGGGTTAAAGTCCTGGCTCTGGCAGGGCCACTCACGGACATTCAGAGACTTACCCTGAAGCCACTCTTGCGTTGTCTTGACTGTGTGCTTAGGGTTGTCCTATTGGGAGGTGAACCTTCGCCCCAGTCTGAGGTTCTGAGCGCTCCGGAGCAGGTTTTCAAGGATCTCTCTGTACTTTGCTCCGTTCATCCTTGCCTCGAGCATGACTAGTCTCCCAGTCCCTGCTGTTGAAAAACATCCCCACAGCATGATGCTGCCACCACCACACAGACGTGACGCTTGGCATTCAGGCCAAAGAGTTCAATATTAGTTTAATCAGACCAGAGAATCATGTTTCTCATGGTTTGATAGTCTTTAGGTGCTGTTTGGCAATCTCCAAGCGGGCTGTCATGTGCCATTTATTGAGGAGTGGCTTCCGTCTGGCCACTCTACCATAAAGGCCTAATTGGTGGAGTGCTGCAGAGATGGTTGTCCTTCTGGAAGGTTCTCCCATCTCCACAGAGGAACTCTGGAGCTCTGTCAGAGTGACCATCATGTTCTTGGTCACTTCCCTGAGTAAGGCCCTTCTCACCTGATTGCTGAGTTTGGCCGGGTGGCCAGCTCTAGGAAGAGTCTTGGTGGTTCCAAACTTTTTCCATTTAAGAATGCTGGAGGCCACTGTGTTCTTGGGGACATTTAATGCTGCATAAAAAATGTTGGTACCCTTCTCCAGATCTGTGCTTCAACACAATCCTATCTCGGAGCTCTAAGGACAATTCATTCAACCTCATGTCTTAGTTTTTGCTCTGACATGCACTGTCAACTGTGGGATGTTATATAGACAAGTGTGTGCTTTTCCAAATCATGTCCAATCAATTGTATTTTGAGGTGGACCCCAAACAAGTTGTAGAAACATCTCAAGGATGATCAATGGAAACAGGATGCACCTGAGCTAAATTTCAAGTCTGATACCAAAGGGTCTGAATACTTATGTAAATAAGATATAAAAATAAAAATAAATCAATTTTACAATAAGGCTGTAACGTAACAAAATGTGGAAAAGGTCAAGGGGTCTGAATACTTTCCGAAGGCACTGTATGTACTTTAGAATTACATATGGGCAATCTCACTCTTACGGAACACAAAATTAAACAAGATATGGAATAACCATTTTGAGAAGATAATGGTAGACTGCTGCTTTCAATATCAAGCCTACATATTATAGACATGGCGACTGATTGAAGCTCAGTGTTAAATTATAATCTCCCTGCCATCATAGCTAAGCCAATATGACACCAATCTCGATGAAAATGTGCAAATCAACTTGACAACACACTCCCTGCTTCTCGTCATGAGCCATCTGTCTTTTAAAGAGAACCACGTACCGGATTTTTAACAGGGTCGTTAGCATTAGGGTCACCAGACAATTTTTTCCCCCCAGAACTAGCTGAATATTTAGCTGTTGGATAAGAACAAGACTACAGAGTCCATAATGTGACCATTTGACGTGCTACCTTTTGGACTAAATACGTTTGTAGGGGCAACAGTTTTGATTATATTTATAATTTATCGCTCTCACATGCTAATTTTTGTCTGTTAAGAACCAACGATGTGCTACCTTTTTGTAGCATTTCTGACAATGCTAAAACAGAATCTGCCAAATCTCAGAGTTCTAACACTGGGTCGGTTGTTCGGCAACAACACAGCTGCTTGTGCCATGCTGGCAGTTATAAGAAGTGTATGCGAACAAACCTATGCTACTGTATATAGCTAGCTATATGGTGGTTTTCAAGCTGAGGTTAATCAATAAATTCAAGCATATATTTTAATTAGCTAGGTTACCTACCGTAGCTAACATTAGCTTGCTTGTACAAAGTCCAGCAGTTATCCTCTGTAGCTAGCTAGCACCAGTCAGCTGAAAGCTAGCTAGCTAACAAACAGGCAAATACAGTAAAGGTATCTAGCCAATAAATTTACTTTTGTTTTGATTAGCTAGCTAGCGAAGTAGCTAACTAGTTAGCTCTCATCTGGCTGGTAGAACATTAGCTAACGATGGCTAGGTAGCTAACTGTCACGTTCCTGACCTGTTTTCTCTTGTTTTGTATGTGTTTAGTTGGTCAGGGCGTGAGTTGGGATGGGCAGTCTGTGTTGTTTGTTCTATGTGGGAGTGTGTTGGTTAATTAGCCTTATATGGTTCTCAATCAGGGACAGGTGTTATTCATTTCCTCTGATTGAGAATCATATATAGGTAGGCTGTTTTACACTGTTAGTTTGTGGGTGATTGTCTTCCGTGTCTGTGTATGTTGCGCCACACGGGACTGTTTTCGGTATGTTTGTTCGTTCGGTTTTTGTGTAGTCTGTTTTCCCGGTTCGTACGTTCTTCGTGTTACATGTAAGTTCTTACGTTCAGGTCAGTCTACATCGTTTATTGTTTTGTTAGTTAGTCAAGTATAGTTTGTTTTCGTCTTGTTTAAATAAATATCATGTCATATCACAACGCTGCGCCTTGGTCGAATCACTAGGAGGAACACCGTTACACTAACCAACAAACAAGGAAAGCTAGGCATATCGTCTAGCTAGGCATGTTATCCAAAAAGTTATACTCATCTGTACATAGAACATTCTTACAAGAGTCTTGATGAGCATCCAGGTGCTTCCAGGTGCTTTTTGGCAAACTTGAGTTATCTTTTTGTATGAGATGGGTCCCATTATGTCTGGCAAAAACCAAACACTGCATTCCAAAGTAAGAACCTCATACCAACGGTCAATAATGGTGGTAGTAGTGTGATGGTTTGGGGATACTTTGCTGCCTCAGGACCTGGACGACTTGCTTTAATAGAAGGAACCATGAATTCTTCTCTGTATTAGACAATTCTACAGGAGAATTTCAGACCATCCGTCTGTGAGCTGAAGCTGAAGCACAGCTGGGTCATGCAGGAAGACAGTGATCCAAACCACATAGTCAAGTCTACATGAAAATGGTTAAAAAGCAACACATTTGAAGTTTTGGAATGGTGTAGTCAAAGTCCAGACCTAATCCCAATTGATATGTTGTGGCAGGACTTGAAGCGAGCAGTTCATGCTTGAAAACCCACAAATGTTGCTGAGTTAAAGTAGTTCTGCATGGAAGAGTGGGCCAAAATTCCTCCACATGATGTGAGAGACAACTACAACTAACTGATAAACAACTACAGGAAGCATTTGGTTGCATTTTTTTTTTTTTGCTATTTGTAAACTCAGGTTCCCTTTATCCAATATTCGGTTTCAGTTGAAGATCTGATAACATTCAGTATCAAAAATATGCAAAAATAGAGAAAATCAGAAAGGGGGCAAATACTTTTCACCACATTTCTCTTCAGAGTTTTGTACTCGTCTAATGACTTTGTGTTTTGTAGGTTTTTCTCAGCAGTTTGTCATTTGTTAGTGTTTGTATCAGGAGTTACCAAAATTGCTCTTGACGATCCACAGGGTTATGCAGGCTTTTCTTGTATAAGCCCAGTGCTACTGTGTCACGTCCTGACCATAGTTCTTATGTGTTTTGCTTGTTTTAGTGTTGGTCAGGACGTGAGCTGGGTGGGCATTCTATGTTGTGTGTCTAGTTTGTCTGTTTCTGTGTTCGGCCTAATATGGTTCTCAATCAGAGGCAGCTGTCAATCGTTGACCCTGATTGAGAATCATATATAGGTGGCTTGTTTTGTGTTGGGATTTTGTGGGTGGTTGTTTCCTGTCTCTGTGTTTTCTATGCACTAGCTAGGACTGTATCGGTTTGCCACATTTTGTTATTTTGTATTTGTAGTGTTCACTGTTTATTCGTTTAATTAAACATGTTGAGCACTGGCTACGCTGCGTGTTGGTCTGATCCCTGTTACACCCCCTCTTCTAGTAAAGAGAGGGAAGGCTGCCGTTACATACTGTAACAGGAGTTAGTACTGCAATGAATATTCACTAAATCACACATTTTTCATAATTTTTGGGGGTTGAATCGCCTACTGCTATTTTTTGGGCTCTATGTGTGACATCAGCACTGTGCGCGCTAGCTCGTTCAGAGCTGTTTCAATCTGAATGAGGTAGGCTGTGTTCTCTCCCGCCTCCCCTTTTTAAGTACAATACTCACTAAATGGACATTGTAACCTCCGAAAACGTTGTACTTTACTCGTAACAGTATTGGTCACATATTGTACTGTGTAAACAATGTCTTTGTGTGGTGTCATTATTTCATGTTATAAGTTTGTCTTCCTGAGGTAATAAGCTGAAACTAGCTTGCCAGCTTGCTGGCAGGCTAATGTTAGCACCTCGATAGTGCTAGTTCAGTGTCAGTGGTTGAGCTACCGTTGGTTCAGCTTCGTTTTCATCTTCTGACAGGCGAGGCACAGCAAATATATAGCCTGTACGACATCCAGCCCTGATGTCCCCTTTCCTTTTCCCCTGTGATCCAGGTACGGAGATTATGTTTGAAATATGTGTGGGTGGGTTTTTGTCTATTCATGAATCAGTTCTGTGTCAGATTCAATAGCTATTTGGCTAATTGGCTCATTCATTGAGCCTAGGTTACAAGGTCTTTTCATTGAACCTCCTTTTTAGCATAGGATTTTGATATTCTATTGAAGGTATTAATTGAGAACATGGTTCATATTTGTTATGCTGTATTATAAACGGGGTGGTTTGAGACCTGAATGCTGATCAGCTGAAAGCGGTGGCATATCAGACTGTATACCACAGGTATGACAAAATATGTATTTTTACTGCTCTAATTTCATTGGTAACCAGTCTATAATAGCAATAAGGCACATTGAGGGTTTGTGGTATGGCCAATATACCACGGCTAAGGGCTGTATCCAGGCACTCTGCGTTGTGTCGTGCCGAGAACAGCCCTTAGCAGTGGTATATTGGCAATATACCATACCCACTTGTGCCTTATTGCTTAATTATAATGTTTTATAAAAATGCTGCATAATCACCCCTCGGTGTAAAAAACATAGAAATTAAAAACAAAAATTAGGAACACCTTCCTAATACTGAGTCCCTTTGCCCTCAGAACAGCCTCAATTCTTCAGGATATGGACTCTACAAAGTGTTGAAAGCATTCCACAGGGATGCTGGCCCATATTGACTCCAATGCTTCCCACAGTTGTGTCAAGATGGTTGGATGTTCTTTGGGGTGTGGACCATTTTTGATACACACAGGAAACTGTGGAGTATGAAAAAACCCAGCAGCGTTGTAGTTCTTGACACAAAACGGTGTGCCTGGCACCTACTACCATACCCCGTTCAAAGGCACTTAAATATTTTGTCTTGCCCATTCACCGTCTGAATGGCACACATACAGTGCACACTCCATGTCTCAATTGTCTCAAGACTTAAATACTTTAACCTGTCTCCCCACCTTCATCTACGCTGATTGGAGTGGATTTAGCAAAGGACATCAATAAGGGATCATTGCTTTCACCTGGATTCACCTGGTCAGTCTATGTCATGGAAAGAGCAGGTGTCCTTAATGTTTTGTACACTCAGTGTATATAATTTGGCTGTATGTAGTTTTAGATATAGGCCTATTGTAAATATGTATTATTGTTGCATCGCTATCTTTATTGCAAAAAATGAATTCAAGTACAAACAGTGACATTATCTTGACAGGGGTAATGAAATGTCTATTGATCTGTATTTTATTATGATTTTTTGTTGTTGTGACATGTATTACTAAAATAAAGGTTGAAGGAAATACATGCATGCACCACATTATTACAAAAGAAAACAGCTCAATCAAGCCTGGTGGTCTTGTACGTACAAAAACAAAGTTGTTTTCATTTCATACAAAAAGCATGAAAAGGTAACGTAATGGGATAATATCTTACTGAGGTTTGTGAAGAATCCAATACTTTCCCTTGTATGTGGTACAAGTCACATTATTGTGGAAGCACCTCCACTAAGAGTATGAATTAAGCTGTTTGAAAAGGTTTGAATCCTAAGCAACCTGCCTAACAATAGTTTGAAGTACAATACCAACATAGCTACTTTAGTAGGTCAAAGCTATGTGCTGGAAAACCTTGGTAGAGCATGGGTGGAATAGGCATTGTGGAGCTCGTGAATTTCCTTTCTTTTCTGTTTCAGACCAATGCCTCTTCTCACTTACAACTTCGTGTTTTGAATTGTCTAATATAGCGATTACAGTACATTTGGGACCTTTGCCTAACAAGCTTGAAATCACTTAGTGTGAAGCACGCAGATTAATGAGGTGAATGAGAAAGTACTAAAGTCTTACAAAGTCGAGTGGATAATCAGTTTTGAAGTGCATGAGACAAGTGTGAAATTCCACAACCTCATAAATCGAGTCTATGAAAGCGCAAGATCAACGCCACAGTATTTTACTTTTAGTCACACCTAGACTATGTTTGATAGATTAAATGAAGAGTTCATTGTGCTGGCCATGTGATAAGGTCACAGTGAGATGTATGAGGGAAGGTCTTGGTGACTATGCATATAGCTTAAAGGAGAGTAACAAATGCATTTGTTATATCTTATTCTCTTTAAAGAGGTCGCCACGGTGCAATGCTGGATTATATTGGAGGAAAATGAATTCCAGTCTATAATGTTACATATACTGTATATTATGCATATATACAATATAACTATATGAATAGCAATGAAACACACCCTGGTTCAATATTGCTGTAATATTTCAGAGGCAAATGAGAGAAATACAGAACAGCAGTGCAACCTCTAGTGGATTAAGACTGAAATGCAGATACAGTGCCTTCAGAAAGTATTCACACCCCTTTACTTTTTCCAATCTCTATTTAAAATGGATTAAATAGAGATTTTCTGTCACCGGCCTACACACAATATCCCATAATGTCAAAGTGGAATTGTGTTTGTGGAAATGTTTACAAAATAATACAAAATTAAATGCTGAAATATCTTGAGTCAACCCCTTTGTTATTGCAAGCCTAAATACGTTAAGGAGTTATCTCACATAATAAGTTGCATGGACTCACTCAGTGTGCAATGATAGTGTTTAACATGATTTTTGAATGACTACTGTACCCCACACCTACTGTACAATTATATGTAAGGTTCCTCAGTCGAGCAGTGAATTTCAAACACAGATTCAACCACCTATTGGTAGATGGGTAAAAAAAAGCAGACATTGAATATCCCTTTGAGCATGGTGAAGTTCAAATCAAATCAAATCAAATTTTATTTGTCACATACACATGGTTAGCAGATGTTAATGCGAGTGTAGCGAAATGCTTGTGCTTCTAGTTCCGACAATGCAGTAATAACCAACAAGTAATCTAACCTAACAATTCCACAACTACTACCTTATACACTACACTTTGGATGGTGTATCAATACACAGAATCACTACAAAGATACAGGTGTCCTTCCTAACTCAGTTGCCAGAGAGGAAGGAAACCACTCTGGGATTTCACCATGAGGCCAATGGTAACTTTAAAACAGTTACAGAGTTTAATGGTTGTGATAGGACAAAACTGAGGATGGATCAACAACATTGTGGTTACTCCACAATACTAACCCAACTGACAGAGTGAAAAGAAGGAAGCCTGTACAGAATAAACATATTGTTTGCAACAAGGCACTAAAGTCCCTGTGTCCAAGAACACTAAGGTAACCTGCCTGTATGACTACCGACCCGTAGCACTCACGGCTGTAGCCATGAAGTGCTTTTAAAGGCTGGTCATGGCTCACATCAAATCCATTATCCCAGAAACCCCACTTAAATTTGCATACTGCCACAACAGATCCACAGATGATGCAATCTCTATTGCACTCCACACTGCCCTTTCACACCTGGACAAAAAGAACACCTATGTGAGAATGCTATTTATTGACTACAGCTCAACGTTCAACACCATAGTGCCCTCAAATCTCATCACTAAGCTAAGGACCCTGGGACTAAACACCTCCCTCTGCAACTGGATCCTGGGCTTCCTGACGGGCCGCCCCAAATGGTAAGGGTAGGTAACAACACATCTGCCACGCTGATCCTCAACACGGGGCCCCTCAGGGGTGCATGCTCAGTCCCTTCCTGTACTCCCTGTTCACTCATGACTGCATAGCCAGGCACGACTCCAACACCATCATTAAGTTTGCCGATGACACAACAGTGGTAGGCCTGATCACCGACAACAACGAGACAGCATATGGGGAGGAGGTCAGAGACCTGGCTGTGTGGTGCCTGGACAACAACCTCTCCCTCAACGTGATCAAGACAAAGGAGATGATTGTGGACTACAGGAAAAGGAGGACCGAGCACACACCCATTCTCATCAACAGGGCTGTAATGGAGCAGGTTGAGAGCTTCAAGTTCCTTGGTGTCCACATCACCAACAAACTAACATCATCCAAGCACACCAAGACAGTCGTGAAGAGGGGACGACAAAACCTATTCAGGAGACTGAAAAGATTTGGCATGGGTCCTCAGATCCTCAAAAGGTTCTACAGCTGCACTATCGAGAGCATCCTGACTGGTTGCATCGCTACCTGGCATGGCAACTGCTCGGCCTCCGACTGCAAGGCACTACAGAGGGTAGTGTATACGGCCCAGTACATCACTGGTGTCAAGCTTCCTGCCATCGAGGACCTCTATACCAGGTGGTGTCAGAGGAAGGCCCTAAAAATTGTCAAAAACTCCAGCCACCCTAGTCATAGACTATTCTCTCTGCTACCGCACGGTAAGTGGTACCAGAGCGCCATGTCCAGATCCAAGAGGCTTCAAAACAGCTTCTACCCCCAAGCCATAAGACTCCTGAGCATCTAATCAAATGGCTACCCAGACTATTTGCATTGCATCAACCCCCCCCTTTTACTCTGCTGCTAATCTCTGTTTATTATCTATGCATAGTTTAATAACTCTACCTACATGTACATATTTCGTCAATTACCTCGACTAACCGGTGCCCCCCCCCCCCCCCCCCCCACATTGACTCTGTACCGGTACCCCCTGTAAGTACCCCCTGTATATAGCCTCGCTATTGTTATTTTACTGCTGCTTTTTAATTATTTGTTACTTTCAATCTGCTTGAAAATTTCTGACAAGGCCCGAAAATCATTGTCTAGCAATGATCAACAACCAATTTGACAGAGCTTGAAGAATTTTGAAAAGAATAATGGGCAAATGTTGCACAATCCAGGTGGTGGAAAGTTCCTAGAGACTTACCCAGAAAGACTGACAGCTGTAATCGCTGCCATGTATTGACTCAATGGGTTGAATACTTATCTAATCAAGATATATTAGTGTTTGATTTATGTTAAAAAATGTCTTCCACTTTGACATTACAGAGTATTTTGTGTAACCCGTTGACAAAAAATGACAATTAAATACATTTTAATCCCACTTTGTAATTTAACAAAATGTGGAAAAAGTCAAGGGATGGAATACTTTCTGAAGGCACATTGATGCCTGACATGAAAAAGGAGGACACATTTACTTGTCACGTAGACACTAAAATAAAGCAAGATCATGTTTTAAGGAATCACAATAAAATATGCAATTAAATATTCAGTATATTTTCTTAATTCGTTAAGCATACGTGTACGTTGAGTATAGAAGGGAATCACTGGGAATCACACCCATTGGCATAATATGAAGTTCATCATGATCAAAGTAATCACCATCTGAAATGATTTGAACTGAGTTGATAGAGCCTGGCAAAAATAATTCCCATTGAACACATAATTCATCACACTAATCACACATTCCAGGGGACGATTCTATGAGTTCATAATGCCCCAGTACTCTGATGTAGCACAATCTGGCCTCCATAATGATGATCACCACTTGAAATTGATAGCCATGACGGTTTACAAATATCTACTAGCTATTGTTTCCCTGCTTGTTCTGGGATCGCAAACCACCACTGTATATTCCAGTAGGCCACTGCGACACCCAGATGAATGAGAGGGAGAGAGAGCGAGAGAGAGATGGATATACTGTAAATACATAGAGAAAGAGAGAGAGAGAGAACAAGAGAGAGAGATGACAAGGCATATCATTAGAAACTGACAACCACAGCATTTCGTATGGCGATCCCAAGTACCATAGAGAGAGAATTGGAGTATACACACAATCAAATTTAGAAAATTGTACCAGATAGGGGTTGTTTGGCTAGTAACCATAGCATAATCCTTTTTGGTGCTACATAGAACCCGTTTTTTAAGGTTCTATAAAGAACCATGCTCATAAGGTTCTAAATGGAACCTGTATGGTGCTATAAAGAACCCTTTCTTAAGATTCTATAATGGTTCCATTATAGCAACAAAAAAAAGAGTTATGTTATGGTTACAACCCTTTTTGTGGCTATATAGAACCATTTTTTAAAGGTTCTATAAAGAACCATGCTCATAAGGTTCTAAATGGAACATTTATGGTGCTATAAAGAACCCTTTCCTAATGTTCTATTAAGAACCCTTACATTCTTTTATATTATAGCACCAAAAAAAGGGTTCTGCTATGGTTACAATCCTTTTTGGGGCTATATATAACCCTTTTTTATGGTTCTTTATAGAACCTTTATGGAGAATGGTTCAATAAATAATCTTTATCAATCTGAAAGGTTCTTTGTAGGTCCTTTTGAATAACCATACAGGTTTTCTATTCTGGTCAGCCGTATTATATTGTTATAATTCCATAGGTGTTATTATTGTGTTAAATTGAAGTTGAATCTAGTGCACTAACTCTGGAACAGCTGGGGGTCCCTGAGGGAAGAATTGAGAACCACTGACTGATTTAGTCAACCGTTCTCAACTGACACAAGGCCATATCTAAATCTTCCACAAGACACCATCACTGGCCATAGTCATGTATAATATGTAACGGCATAAAACAACACATTCGATAAACTGAAATGACACACTCACTCACGGTTGTACCGAACCCCAAAATATTTGAATAAAAAATGATAATTATAATGTTACCTTTATTTAACTAGGCAAGTCAGTTAAGAACAAAATCTTATTTAAAATGACTGCCTAGGAACAGTGGGTTAACTGTCTTGTTCAGGGGCAGAACTACAGATTTTTACCTTGTCAGCTTGGGGATTTGATCTAGCAACCTTTTGGTTCCTGGCCCAACGCTCTAACCACTAGGCCACCTGAATGCGCCGCTGCCCCTATATTTTAATTATCACTAAAATAGCAAAGAAACATTGAAGAGCTCAAAGGGTTATTTGAGTCATTATGGTTCCATATAGAACCATCCCCCTTAAGGAACCCTCATTGTTTTGTGTATAGAGACCAAACTCAACTCAACTCACCACCTCAGAGACCAAACTCAACTCACCACCTCTGTCACCAGCTTCATCAATAAGTGCATCAACGACGTCATCCCCACAGTGACCGTACGTACATATCCCAACCAGAAGCCATGTATTACAGGCAACATCCGCACTGAGCTAAAGGCTAGAGCTTCTGCTTTCAATGAGCGGGACACTAACCCCACTGTGCCCTCAGACGAACCATCAAACAGGTAAAGTGTCAATACAGGACTAAGATTGAAACCTACTACACTGGCTCTGATACTTATCGGATGTGGCAGGGTTTGCAAACTATTACGGACTACAAAGGGTAACCCAGCCACGAGCTGCCCAGTGACACGAGCCTACCAGACGGGCTAAATGCCTTTTATGCTCGCTTCGAGGAAAGCAACACTAAAGCTGCATGAGAGCACCAGCTGTTCCGGACATGTGATAGCCGAATGTGAGCAAGACAGACCCAACGATGACGCCATCTCAATCGCAATCCACACTTTCAAGTTTCTTGGTGTCCACATCACCAACAAACTATCATGGTCCAAACCCACCAAGACAGTCGTGAAGAGGGCACAACAACGCCCTCTCCCCCCTCGGGAGACTGAAAAGATGTGGCATGGGTCCGCAGATCCGTAAAAAGACCTACAGCTGCACCATCGAGAGCATCCAACCGTAACGCTCTACAGACGCTAGTGCGTGCAACCCAGTACATCACTGGGGCCAAGCTTCCTGCCATCCAGGACCTACAGTATATACTAGGCAGTGTCAGAGAAAGGCCCAAAAAAGTGTCAAAGACTCCAGTCTAGGTCCAAAAGGCTCCTCAACAGCTTCTACCCCCAACAGCTTCTACCCCCAAGCCATACGACTGCTGAATAATTAATCCCCCCCTTTGTTTTTAAACTGCTGCTACTCGCTGTTTATTCTCTATGCATAGCCACTTTACCCCTACCTACATGTACAAATTACCTCGACTAACCTGTACCCCCGCACATTGATTCAGTACTGGTACCCCCTGTATATAGCCTCGTTATTGTTATTTTATTGTATTACTTTTTTTCTTTTTTTTTTTACTTTAGTTTATTTAGTAAATATTTTCTTAATTCTATTTTCTTAAAACTGCATTGCTTGTTAAGATCTTGTAAGTAAGCATTTCACCTTTAGTATTCGGCATATGTGACAAATAAAATTTGAGAGAGAGAGAGATAGAAAGATAGAAAGACTGTCACTGGCGTGGACCTCCTGGGCCATCTCTTGTATCCTTCTTTTCTTTTGAAGTGCTTTCTGCCCGAGTGGAGTTAGGCTGCTGACGGAGTGAGTTGGGAGCTAGTGGGAGAGGATTGGTCTCTGTGGTATCTTTTACAAAGGAAGCGAGGAGGAGAGCTGTGTGGAGCTTTCAGGGAGCCCTTAAGTTGATGGAGGACTGTGATGATCTAGTGTATTAAATAGGCCAAGCTGTGCTACTGGGAGCCCAGAGAGACTTGGTACTACGTTGTCTGGGAGAGGGCCCCTGTGTTCTTCTGTACTGGCAGATTCAACACTTCAAATGTAGGCTGCTAAAGTACATTGGGTGTGAATGCCCTGAATGTACTGTATGCAAGCTCGTCAGGGGTCAGCATTTCTTAATATATACAAATAGTTAATGGAATGTTTCTGAGATAATAACCAGGCATGGTGTCCACAGTTTAGGTGATAACAATAACCTACAATAAACGCAAGGAAAAGCAGAGAAAGCAATATGCTCATCTCCAACATCCAAGCAGCTTTGGCACGTGGGTTTTTCTGTTGCTCATTAGAAAAACGACATTCAGGCTTGGAGGTGTGTATTCTAACCGATTCCACGTTTGGTTAATGATGTTTGTCCCCCATGAGACACTGTAGAGGCAGTAGCCTATTTCAATGCATCAAAATCCCCAGAATGAATCTCAGATAACTCAAGAAATCTGTAAATTATTTTGACGTTTTTGCCGAAGATGATTTAGTTGCACAATTTTACATCTAACTAAGGTCTTTGGTGCAGTATTTCTCAAGTAAAAAAATGTGCAATGTGTTGTCTTATGTAAACTAAGTCGGGCTGCTGTGCAGGTCTGTATCATTATGCTATTGGATAGAGAGCAATCACTGCAGCTGTTCACCCCATGTTAGTGGGCAAATGTACATCATCAAATCAAAACCCAACCATCATTTACCCGTTGTGACGCACAGATGTTCCCAACTCCGTTTTAGACGAGACTTTATGACCAAATTATTGTATTTACACTTGTTAGACGATTTTGACACTAGAATAACTGTTTATGACTCATATTGATGTCACATAGGCCATTTTCAAAGGGATTAGTTTCTTTTAAAGGCAGTTGCTCTAAAGAAAATAGAAAATATGTGACTGTCAGACTTCTGCCCCCTCAACCATGTGTTGAGGGGGCAGACTGCTCCCCACTCTCTTTCTCTCTCTCCAGAGCCAGGACTGTTATGTGTTGTTTCTGTTCTTCCGTCTGAGCTGAGGGAGAGAGGAGAGGAGCGGTGGGACCAGTCAGCCTCTGCTTCAACCTCTTAGGCTCTCTTTTGCTCCCACTCCCACATCCCTAGCCCCCCTAACCCCTCAGAGGACCACAGGAGTGAAGCCTCAGGGGTAGAATGATGTGCAGCATTTACTGCACCAACAAGGCTTGTGCTACTGGAAGAGTGGGTCTATCTATGAGTTGACAATGACCTTCAGTTCACTTCTCTCCCACACATCCCCAGCCTAACCCCTCAGAGGAACACAGGAACAACTCGACGCCTTCAACAGCCCCTAAATCCACTCCCTCCTAGCACCAGCCTGGTTGGCCCAGTAGGTATTGCAGCACGTCAGTCTCCTACTCCCAGCATATGTACGTGGGCAGTCTTTACCCACCGGTCTAAAGTACACTCACATCTCCTCAGATGGCGGGGACATTTCTCATTAAGGCTTTCTTTGTCTCCTTATTTCATTAAAATGACATTATACATGTGTGCCATTACATAGTACAGGCAAATTACGGACAGGAACCTTGCATGACATGCACATAATTCATATGTATTGGGATGTTATATTTTCTGAGTGGGGAGTAACTGAACCACGTACACAGATATATGTATAGATGCCAAGCACAGTTGATGCATGGCAAAGATGCACAGATGAATATCCACTGGATTGGTAGATACTGGTGAATAACGATGATATCTTTCATTTCAATTTACGGAGAAACTGTGGTGGTTAGTCATCAATGTACACAATAGGACTTTCCTCTCAGTAAACATGATGATATTTAAGTGGGTTTTGTTAGCAAATAACTGTTTGTGTTGGGTCTCAATCATTTGTGAGGATGCCAAAGTGGGCTATAATTGTTCACACTTCTGACAAATTGAGAGGAGGAGAAGAGAGAAGGAGCAGGCTCATTTCACACCTAATGTGAAACGATTAGGCCGATGATTTTGGTGGAGTTCAATTATGATGATGGTGGGGATGATGTTCTTTCAGAGAACATGTGATGCTAATAGAGTCGTGATTAAACAACCGTCCGTATTCTGCAGGTGAAAATCACAGCGTTAATAACCCGCAGAGCCAGCTCAGTTAATTTGCTGGGACATTTTCACATATCCCGTCTCCTCGTTCTCCCTCATAAATATGTGTAGAGATGAGTTACATCTCTGAGTAAAACTGAGAAGTTCAAGGCTACGTCATTGTGTTTATTGTGTTCAGTGTTTCCTCGGGGTACAGGAAATGAAATGAAGAGGAAATATTTTCAAGATGGAGCTGAAGTTGTTAGAAATTAATTTAGATTTACAATCGCTCCAATTAACAGAAAATAAACTGTATAAACAGTTTGAACAGTATAACCCTGATGGAAAAACCACATGAATTCACGCGAAAATATTTGTTTTCGGGGACACTTCACGTGACATTTTACATATGAAAACATGTATTTTTGGAACACTTCACATAATGAGTCATTATGATACACACAGTGCTTTTAACATACAGTGTTTCATCCTACATATTTGACATGTTTATTCATACAGTAATTATTACTCAATGCGTACTCACCTGGGCTTTGAACTCACAACCTCTTGGTTCACGGCATTCTGATATTTCTGCTACCATGTCTGTGTCAATGCCTGGTTTCACCTGTATTCCTACACTTTTGACTTCTAAGTAAATATCAGCTTGGTTAAAAATACACTCAAGAAAAACTATTATATTTGTCATTGCGATTCAGGAGTAACATTGAAACAGAATAATATGCCTGCCAACATTAAACTATACAGAGAACGGTGAAATTTCTGAAATAGGTCAAGGAAATCAATGATGAGAGAACAGTCAGATTAAGTGCTAACTGAAATAGCAGTGCAGATGGCACTCTTTAGCTATGTGCAGAGATGTATTATAGGTAATGAATGTGTAGAGGAACTCTACAGACTTTGCAGAACAGCAGAAAGATCAGCACACCTTGAATCCAGAGGTTGTGTGTTCAAATGTAGATGAACAGCATACTACTTACTTTAAAACTCAATACCATTTCATTACTTATAATGTTTTGGGACCATCTGAGGCCATCACGTGAGGTCCTGACGACTGGTAAAACAAATGTCTTGAGAACATCTTACAAAAATGCTAACATGGTCCTTGCCCTTATGGAAAAACAACATGAATTTCACGTGTGAACTAATGAGATCTTAAAGCAACATGAAACTAAATATGTGAGGGAGGTACACCCTTCTCATATGGAACAGCAATCTGCGCTGCTCGGTCATGTTGTGAACAAGGCAGCATGATGCATCATTCAGAAACATACAACGTCTCTTTTCCATAAAATATTGAAATTTCAAACAAGTTTTCATTGAGAAGTAAGATAAAGCGTATTTATCAAAAGCAATCACTTTTGCATGTAAAAACACAGAATTCGACTCGATACTCCATGTGCTTAACCTACGTCACTTTTGTTTTGAGCCAACTTCGGCGTTGGCTTTGAACGGGGAACCTGGCTCACCTGGCTCTTACTGTGATTTTAGCTGTGCTTTTGAATGTGTGCTAATGGATATGCTGTGTGTATACATCTGTGTATGGTGTGTTTTTAGAGTCAACTTTTATGTGATGTGTATGTTTTTAATGATTTTATGGAACCCAAGACTCCCTGGAAAACAACACAATTGTTTCTGAGTGGAATATCCTGGCTAAAATAAATACAAATTGAGAAAAACATTTCCAGGGAGGCAGCCTGGTTCCAAAATCAATCACTTTTCACCCGGTGCCAACTCCTCCCTCCTCCCACCGGGGAAACCTGTGCCAGATAATCGAATCGCCTCAATATCTCATGTGAAGTGTTCCAAAAACACGTTTGCGGATAATTTCACATGTGAAATTTCACACGTGTGAAGTATTCTAAACACACATGGTTTCACATGATTCCCAAAATACATTTTAACATGTTAAATGTCACGTGAAATGTTCCAAAAACATGTTTTCACATGATTTTACATGTGAAATGTCACATGTGTAGTTTCATGGTATAACATGTTGACATTTTACATCCCCATGTTGTCACATTTATTTAACATGAGATCATGTTCTCACATGTGCTCACACAAGATCACATGTGTTAACATGTGGAATTCATGTGATTTTTTTTCGGTAAGGGAACAATTCTCCATAATAATACAATCTTACCTCCACAAGCAGGTAAGTGAAGAATTTCCTCTTATCTCTTGGCTCCCATCTTTCTGCGACTGCAGGCATGTTTCCGTACACCAAAATGTGGCATTAACTGTAAAATTGTATGCAAAGGGACACTAATTAGAGTTCCATTCGAAAACTGAATGTATGGTGCCTAAACCTTTATTTACAACTACTACAGTCAACCACTAGATGGCGCCTGTAAACAATCTTTGACACGTTATCACTACTATCGTAGAAAACAAAAGGGTTTCCTCCTTTAGAAACCTGGGGCCGTATTCTAAAAACAACTAAGAATAGAAGTCCCGTATTAATTATGATCAAAAAGTTACAACTTATCCTCGATCAGCACTCCTACTCTGAGACACTTTAAGATTGCAGATCACAGATTTTTGATTTTTTTTCAATGTACTCATTCTAAATGTTTGGCATGAGTTGATATGATGTTATGTTGACTCTCTATATAAACTTTTGACAGTATTACACATTATTCTGGTCCTTAGCAGGCTATACATTGCTCTCATATTCATTACCACAAGGGGGCATTGGGGAGATAGCTGAAAAGTATCTGTCATATACAGGGACATGTTTATGATGTACAACATATTTCAGTGAATAACCTTGTGTTCAACTTCTCATGAGAGAAAGAGAGAGAGAGAGAAATGTATTTGTTTGGTTTAGTAGCTCAAAGAAACACTGTCTAGAAGAAACACTGTCTAGAAACACTGTCTACACAATCAGGCTACAATTGTTACAGGTATAAAGCACCTTCATATGAGTGATGTGAATTGAATGAGCAAATGTTAAATTAAACTTAACAACATAACACTGACCATTTTCGACCAATTAAGGATGGATTTAAGTCCAACAAACTTAGAGTGAATCACTGTGCTTTGCCTCAGGGGCATTACATTTTTAACCTTGGCCCTGTGCTTGAGTGTGCAGCATGCATCTCGATACCCTCTATGAAGTTATGCATATTAACCGAGCAGACAAGCACGGTACATCTAAAAGCAGAGACCTGATTCTAATTCCACAGCAGATGAGAAGGAATACATTCTCCAGTAACTACCAGCTCAGAATGAGATGGGGAATCATTGTGATTCAGTCTATTCCAGGACCCTTCCATAACTATACTATTCTTAACAACTGTCTCCTCATTGTTTAAACATTTTCTGCTTCTACTGTATGGTGGGCCAAACCTTGCTCTTTAAAGAGGAGGTTTTGTTTACTTGTCTTTTATGTCAGAAGGCAAAAGCTAAGTACATCAGACCAGATCACACCAGAAGAGATCAGACCAGACCAGGTTTCCCAAAATAAATCGGGCCCTGACCAGCCCAGAAACAATGTGTGAGCAGATAGTTTTGTTTTGCAGTGCACTGCACTGCTAATGCAGACAGAGTGGGTGTGTGGTGTACCCCGGTTTCAAATGCTATGTACTATAGGAACAGTCAAGGTGGGAAGGAGTGTTCTCCTCAGACACAACTTTTGTCTAGTTCTGAAAGGCCACTTATGCTGAAGGAAGAATTCCATTTTGAGCAAGATTATTATTCTATTGTATTGTATTCGATCATTGGAGTTTTTGTCATGAGAAGCCTGGGAAAAGGGTTCAATTTGGGACACAAAACAATCTCTCTCACCTCAGCAGGGAGAGCTGTCGTCCCATCGTGTTTGAGATACAGTATAAGGGTCTTATTCCATTGTGTCATAAAAGCACATTATTAGTAGATATCTCTAAACACGCAGTGCCTTCTAGGCAGAACTGATTATTCTTAGGCATATTTGTTATGTTCACCTTGCTGTCAGGAAAAAGTATTGTGTGTCAAATATGAAGACATGTTAACAGTCTAAACCGTAAAATAGCAATCAGCAGTAGAAACAATAACAAAGTGTTTTCCCTGCCCCTGTTTTGGTAAAAAGATAAATAAGGGATTAGGCATGAAAAATGTTCTGCTGAAATTATTGCTTATGGGCAGGGGCACAACTTTCACTGGGGACAGGGGGGACATATCCCTCCCACATTCTGAAATTGCATTTTTGTCCCCAGTTTTATCATTGGAATGTGATACAAAACGAGGCAACGGTGTGCTTTAGCACCATGCGGACGCCTCTGAGTGGTCAGGTAAACTATTTGGAGTGTTAATCCAACTGGATAAACAAAAAAATATATATATATTATTATGATGCCCCCCCACTTCTAAAACAAAATTTGCACCACTGCTTATGGGTACCTTTATATATGTGTAAAATATGACTGTTCTCAGATTTTAAATAGATTTTAGGTGTGTATTAAAATGTGTTTTCTTTTGCAAAATGCTATATCCATTGTTTAGCTGGAATGGAATGTTTGTATTATGTATATTTGACTGTGATATGTGATTGTCTCACCTAGCTATCTTATGATGAATGTAAGTCGCTCTGGATATGAGCATCTGCTAAATGACTAAAATATAAAATTGACATTTTTACATACAGATCTCACAGTACTGTATTTAATTATTGATTTTAAAATATACAGTACCAGTCAAAAGTTTGGACACACCTACTCAGGGTTTTTCTTTATTTTTACTATTTTCTAAGTTGTAGAACAGCAGTGAAAACATCACAACTATGAAATAACACATATGGAATCATGTAATAACCAAAAAAGTATTAAAAAATCTAAATATATTTTAGATTTTAGATTCTTCAAAGTAGCCACCCTTTGTCTTGATGACAGCTTTGCACACTATTGGCATTTTCTCAACCAGCTTCATGAGGTAGTCACCTGGAATGCATTTCAATTAATAGGAGTGCCTTGTTAAAAGTTAATATGTGGAATGTCTTTCCTTCTTAATGCGTTTGAGCCAATCAGTTGTGTTGTGACAAGGTAGGGGTGTTATTCAGAAGATAGCCCTATTTGGGAAAATACCAAGTCCATATTATGGCAAGAACAGCTCAAATAAGCAAACAGAAATGACAGTCCATCATTACCTTAAAACATGAAGGTCAGTCAATCCAGAAAATGTCAAGAACTTTTAAAGTTTCTTCAAGTGCAGTCACAAAAGCCATCAAGCACTATGATGAAACTGGCTCTCATGAGGACCACCACAGGGAAGGAAGACCCAGAGTTACCTCTGCTGCAGAGGATAAGTTCATTAGAGTTACCAGCCTCAGAAATTTCAGCCCAAATAAATGCTTCACAGAGTTCAAGTAACAGACACATCTCAACATCAACTGTTCATAGGAGACTGTGTGAATCAGGCATTCATGGTCGAATTGCTGCAAAGAAACCCCTACTAAAGGACACAAATAAGAAGAAAAGACTTGCTTGAGCCAAGAAACACAAGCAATGGACATTAGACCGGTGGAAATCTGTCCTTTGGTCTGATGAGTCCAAATTTGAGATTTTTGGTTACAACCACTGTGTCTTTGTGAGAAGCAGAGTAGGTGAACGGATGATCTCTGCATGTGTGGTTCCCACCATTAAGCATGGAGGAGGAGGTGTGATGGTGTGGGGGTGCTTTGCTGGTGACACTGTCTGTGATTAATTTAGAATTCAGGGCACACTTAACGAGCATGGCTACCACAGCATTCTGCAGCGATACACCATCCCATCTGGTTTGCGCTTAGTGGGACTATCATTAGTTTTTCAACAGGACAATGACCCAACACACCTCTGAGCTGTGTAAGGGCTATTTGACCAAGAAGGAGAGTGATAGAGTGCTGCACCTGATCTCCACAATCATCTGACCTCAACCCAACTGAGATGGTTTGGGATGAGTTGGACCGCAAAGGGAAGGAAAAGCAGCCAACAAGTGCTCAGCATATGTGGGAACTCCTTCAAGACTGTTGGAAAAGCATTCCAGGTGAAGCTGGTTGAGAGACTGCCAAGAGTGTGCAAAGCTATCATCAAGGCAAAGGGTAGCTACTTTGAAGAATCTAAAATCTAAAATATATTTTGATTTTACTATTTTTTGGTTACTACATGATTCCATATTTGTTATTGCATAGATTTGATGTCTTCACTATTATTCTACAATGTAGAACATTTTAAAAAATAAAGAAAAACCCTTGAATGAGTAGGTGTGTCCAAACTTTTGACTGGTACTGTATATAGTATTCACACCTCTTAACTTTTTTGTGTTACAACCTGGATATAAAATGGATGAGGTTTTTTGGTCACTGGCCTACACATAATACCCCGTAATGTTCAAGTGGAATTATGTTTTTCTTATTTACGTTTTTTTATTATTAATTATAGATGAAAAACTGAAATGTCTTGAGTCAATAAGTATTCAACCCCTTTGTTATGGCAATCCTAAATAAGTTCAGGAGTAAACATGTGCTTAACAAGTCGCATAACAAGTTGCATGGACTCACTCTGTGTGCAATAATGGTTTAACATGATTTTTTAATGACTACCTAATTTCTGTACCTCATACATACAATTATATGTAAGGCCGAGTAGTGAATTTCAAACACAGATTCAACCACAAAGACCAGGGAGGTTTTCCAATTCCTCGCAAAGAAGGGCACCTAATGGTAGATGGGTAAAAAAAAAGCTGACATTTGAACATGGTCACTACAAAGATACAGGCGTCCTTCCTAACTCAGTTGCCGGAGAAGAAGGAAACCGCTCTGGGATTTCACCATGAGTCCAATGGTGACTTTAAAACAGTTACAGTGTTTAATGGCTGTTATAGGAGAAAATGGAGGATGGATCAACAACATTGTAGTTACTCCATAATACTAACCTAATTCAGAGGGATTGGGTTAAATGCGGAAGACACATTTCAGTTGAATACATTCAGTTGGACAACTGACTAGGTATCCCCCTTTCCCTTTCCCTAATTGACAGAGTGAAAAGAAGGAAGCCTGTACAGAATAAAAATATTCTGCATTCTGTTTACGCGGCACTAAAGTAATACTGCGGAAAAAATTGGCAAATCCAATAAACACATTACTAAGTACCACTCTCCATATTTTTAAGAATGGTGGTGGCTGCATCATGTTTTATGGGTATGCTTGTAGTTGTTAAGGATTAGGAGTTTTTCAGGATAAAAAAAAAACGGAATAGAGCAAAACTGAGGCAAAATCCTAGAGGAAAGCCTGGTTCAGTCTGCTTTCTACCAGACACTGGGAGATGAATTCACCTTTCAGCAGAACAATAACATAAAACACAAGGCCAAATCTACACTGGAGTTGCTTACCAAGAAGACAGTGAATGTTCCTGAGTGGCTGAGTCACAGTTTTTGACTTAAATATACTTGAAAATCTAGGGCAAGACCTGAAAATGGTTGTCTACCAATGATAAACAACCAATTTGACAGAGCTTGATGATTTTTTTAAAGAATAATGGGCAAATGTTGCACAATCCAGGTGTGGAAAGCTCTTAGAGACTTACCAGAAAGACTCACAGCTGTAATCTCTGCCAAAGGTGCTTCTGCAAAGTATTGACTCAGGGGTGTGAATACTTAATATAAATGAAATATTTCTGTATTTCATTTTCGATAAATGTACAAATATTTTAAAAAATATATATGTTTTCACTATGTCATTATTGGTTATTGTGTGTAGATGGGTGAGCAAAAAATATATTTAATCAATGTTGAATTTAGGCAGTAACACAACAACACGTGGAATAAGTCAAGGGGTATTGTCACGATCGTCTATGGGTGAGAGAGAGGACCAAGGCGCAGCGTGTGCAAAATACATTCTCTTTTATTTAGAGAAAGGAAAAACACGAAACGAACACTGAATACAAACTAAACAAAACAACAAACGACCGTGAAGCTAAATGACGTAAGTGCAATGACAAGCAACAAACGTTCAACATAGACAGACCTGGACTTGAGAACTTACAATATACGAAGAACGCACGAACAGGAACAGACTACATACACGAACGACAAAACGAAACAGTCCCGTGTGGTGCAACATACACAGACACGGAAGACAACCACCCACAACAAACAATGTGAAACAACCTACCTATATATGGTTCTCAATCAGAGGAAAACGTCAACCACCTGCCTCTGATTGAGAGCCATACAAGGTCAATTAACACTGACACTTAACATAGAACAAACAACACAGACTGCCCACCCAGCTCACGTCCTGACCCATTAAACACAACTATACAAAAGGAAAACAAGGTCAGGAATGTGACATTACCCCCCCCCCAAGATGCAGACTCCGGCCGCAAAACTCAACCTCAAGGGGAGGGTTTGGGTGGGCATCTGTCCACGGTGGCGGCTCCGGCTCCGGACGCTGTCCCCACACCACCATAGTCACTCCCCGCTTCCGTATCCCCCTCCCAATGACCACCCTCCAAATAAACCCACCTAAATTAAGGGGCATCACCGGGATAAGGGGCATCACCGGGATAAGGGGAAGCACCGGGATAAGGGGCAGCACCGGGATGAGGGACGACAGCTCCGGACTGAGGGACGGCAGCTCCGGACTGAGGGACGGCAGCTCCGGACTGAGGGACGGCAGCTCCGGACTGAGGGACGGCAGCTCCGGACTGAGGTACGGCAGCTCCGGACTGAGGGACGGCAGCTCCGGACTGAGGGACGGCAGCTCCGGACTGGCTGACAGCTCTGGCTGGTCATGGCTGGCTGACGGCTCTGGCTGGTTATGGCTGGCTGACGGCTCTGGCTGGTCATGGCTGGCTGACGGCTCTGGCTGGTCATGGCTGGCGGACGGCTCTGGCTGGTCATGGCTGGCGGACGGCTCTGGCTGATCCTGGCTGGCGGACGGCTCTGGCTGATCCTGTCTGGCGGAAGGCTCCGGCTGCTCCTGTCTGGCGGAAGGCTCTGGCTGCTCCTGTCTGACGGAAGGCTCTAGCGGCTCCTGTCTGGCGGAAGGCTCTAGCGGCTCCTGTCTGGCGGACGGCTCTAGCGGCTCCTGTCTGGCGGACGGCTCTAGCGGCTCCTGTCTGGCGGACGGCTCTGAAGGTTAATGGTAGACGGGCGGCTTTGCAGGCTCAGTACAGACGGGCGGCTTTGAAGGCTCAGTACAGACGGGCGGCTTTGAAGGCTCAGTACAGACGGGCAGTTCATGCGGCGCTTGGCAGACGGACAGTTCAGACGGCGTTGGGCAGACGGGCAGTTCAGGCGCCGTTGGGCAGACGGGCAGTTCAGACGGCGTTGGGCAGACGGGCAGTTCAGGCGCCGCTGGGCAGACGGGCAGTTCAGGCGCCGCTGGGCAGACGGCAGACTCTGGCCGGCTGAGACGCACTGTAGGCCTGGTGCGTGGTACCGGAACTGGAGGTACCGGGCTAAGGACACGCACCATCAGGCTAGTGCGGGGAACAACAACGGGGCACACTGGACTCTCAAGGCGTACTATAGGCCTGGTGCGTGGTACCGGCACTGGTGGTACCGGGCTGAGGGCACGCACATCAGGGCGAGTACGGGGAGAAGGAACAGTGCGTACAGGACTCTGGAGACACACAGGAGGCTTGGTGCGTGGTGTAGGCACTGGTGGTACTGGGCTGGAGCGGGGAGGTGGCGCCGGATATACCGGACCATGCAGGCGTACTGGCTCCCTTGAGCACTGAGCCTGCCCAACCTTACCTGGTTGTATGCTCCCCGTCGCCCGACCAGTGCGGGGAGGTGGAATAACCCGCACCGGGCTATGTAGGCGAACCGGGGACACCATGCGTAAGGCTGGTGCCATGTAAGCCGGCCCGAGGAGACGCACTGGTGGCCAGATGCGTTGGGCCGGCTTCATGACATCCGGCTCAATCCTCAATCTGGCCCGGCCGATACGAGGAGCTGGTATGTACCGCACCGGGCTATGCACACGTACAGGAGACACCATGCGCTCTACTGCGTAACACGGTGTCTGCCCGTACTCTCGCTCTCCACGGTAAGTACAGGGAGTAGGCACAGGTCTCCTACCTGACTTCGCCACACTCCCTTTTAGCCCCCCCCCCCCCCCCAAGAAATGTTTGGGGTTTCTTTTCGGGTTTCCAGCCACGTCTCCTTGCTGCCTCCTCATACCACCGCTCCTGGGCTTTAGCTGCCTCCCTCTCTTCAAAAGAGCGGCGATATTCCCCTGTCTGAGCCCAGGGTCCTTTTCCGTCCAATATTTCCTCCCAAGTCCACGAGTCCTGTTTTTTTGGCCGCTGCTGCTGGTTCCTCTCACGCTGCTTGATCCTTGTTAGGTGGGTGGTTCTGTCACGATCGTCTATGGGTGAGAGAGAGGACCAAGGCGCAGCGTGTGCAAAATACATTCTCTTTTATTTAGAGAAAGGAAAAACACGAAACGAACACTGAATACAAACTAAACAAAACAACAAACGACCGTGAAGCTAAATGACGTAAGTGCAATGACAAGCAACAAACGTTCAACATAGACAGACCTGGACTTGAGAACTTACAATATACGAAGAACGCACGAACAGGAACAGACTACATACACGAACGACAAAACGAAACAGTCCCGTGTGGTGCAACATACACAGACACGGAAGACAACCACCCACAACAAACAATGTGAAACAACCTACCTATATATGGTTCTCAATCAGAGGAAAACGTCAACCACCTGCCTCTGATTGAGAGCCATACAAGGTCAATTAACACTGACACTTAACATAGAACAAACAACACAGACTGCCCACCCAGCTCACGTCCTGACCCACTAAACACAACTATACAAAAGGAAAACAAGGTCAGGAACGTGACAGGTATGAATACTGTTTTGATGTCACAAATGTATCATTTGTACATTTATTTCTTTAAAATGTAGTTATTTGTTACATTTGGCTGTGTAAAACCTAGCAATACAACTTATTTATCTGAGAGTTTGGCGATTATATAGCATTTAGCAAAAACATGATCATGTATTTGTACATAATGTATTTAAACCCTAAACTGATACATTTTAAACAAATACATGTCTGTCGTTGAACAACCCTATGCCATGATTAGATTGTGAAAAAACACACCAATCTCTTTAATAATTTATTTTAAAAATAAAAGCTAATTTTCTAACATTTTTGAAAATGGATATAGTGATTTGGAACAAAACTCTTCAAATGTAAACACTCTCAAATTCATAGACAGAGCTATGGATGCAAGGACTGACCATCCATTATATCAAAATGATAGTTTTAATCATGTTTTAAGGTTTTATATTGGTTTGCAAACATTGGAGTAAATACAAGCTTATATACTGGGTTCTGATGGGGTATGACAGTTGAACTAAGCTCATGCCATATGTAAGTTATATTCTTCAATAATCAATCGGTACATATTTAATTTAAGGATTTAATTTAATTAATGGATGTAGCAACAGCTGATTACCTCTTTAAGGGTATATTCAAATACGTCTATAAACTGCTACAGATGAATTGCATCATCAATGTTTTACTGTGCACTGTAGTACAGTGTAGGTTGAAGATTGTATCAGGGATCCATGGGTACAGTAGCCTAGCCTACAACACAATAATGATCAGAGCACCTGAAACTGTAACAAGACAGATCGTAATAAGACTATAACAACGAATGTAGTACATTGAGCCTCATTTCAAAATGGCAAAACTCTGAAACTCTACCGATATGAATGTTTTGGCGTTTTCTTAGCTTCCCTCCTCGATGCACACCACCACACGTCCTTAGAAAGCAGAGCCATAGGCTATCATATGTGGTGCATTGCTGTATTTTCTCATTCTCTGCACGAACCGTAGCCTACCTAACAAAATGCAGAGCAGTTACGACTGAACATCTACCCTGCGACAATTGCGACAGTCTCTGCAGTGCTGACGGGATAACGGGAAAAAGTCCTACCTTGGACTGCTCAAGGAGTTTTAGCGACTCAACAGCTTCAGAAGTCTGAACGTGATAAATAAACAACCAGACGTGATTCATATGTTTGTATCTCTACGGACGTTTGCTTCTTGGATGTACATTTAGTGTTCTACGAATTTCCGAGGTCCCTTCTGGTGAAAATAACTCATTAATTTCAATACTTTCAGTGTCTCCGGTATGTTGTCAATTACCTTGGTGGATGCAGCTGATGCGCTAGTGCGCATGCGCAACCCGGGTCAGTCTTTTTGTTGTAATGTCATGGAAGTGAAGGCTAGTTTACACCACTGTTGCTATCGTCCCATCCCCCTTCACCTCTAACTCTTTCTCCTAGTAAAAGGTGTCCTACAGTGGCAAGAAAAAGTATGTGAACCATTTGGAATTACCTGGATTTCTGCATAAATTGATCTTCATCTAAGACACAACCATAGACAAATACACTGTGCTTAAACTAAAAACACACAAGTTATTGTATTTTTCTTGTCTATATTGGATACATCATTTAAACTTTCACAGTATAGGTTGGAAAAAGTATGTGAACCCCTAGTCTAATGACTTCTCCAAAAGCTAATTGGCGTCAGGAGTCAGCTAACCCTGAGTCCAATCAATGAGACGAGATTGGAGATGTTGGTTAGAGCTGCCCTGCACTATAAAAAACACACAAAATTTGAGTTTGCTATTCACAAGAAGCATTGCCTGATGTGAACCATGCCTTGAACAAAATAGATCTCAAAAGACCTAAGATTAAGAATTGCTGACTTGCATAAAGCTGAAAATGGTTACTTAAGTATCTCTAAAATCCTTGATGTTCATCAGTCCATGGTAAGATAAATTGTCTACAAATGAAGAAAGTTCAGCACTGTTGCTACTCTCCCTAGGTGTGGCCGTCCCGCAAAGATGACTGCAAGAGCACAGCGCAGAATGCTCAATGAGGTTAAGAAGAATCCTAGAGTGTCAGCTAAAGACTTACAGAAATCTCTGGAACATGCTAACAAAAACACAGAAGTAAATCAACAACAGAATGGCTTGAACAGAAGAAAATACGCCTTCTGGAGTGGCCCAGTCAGAGTCCTGACCTCAACCCGATTGAGATGCTGTGGCATGAGCTCAAGAGAGCGGTTGACACCAGACATCCCAAGAATATTGCTGAACTGATATAGTTTTGTATAGAGGAATGGTCCAAAATCCCTCCTGACTGTTGTGCAGGTCTGATAACAACTACGGGTTCACATACTTTTTCCGCTCTGCACTGTGAATGTTTACACGGTGTGTTCAGTAAAGACATGAACAATTATAATTGTTTGTGTGTTGTTAATTTAGGCAGACTGTGTTTGTCTATTGTTGTGGCTTAGATGAAGATCTGATCAAATTTTATGACAAATTTATGTAGAAATTGATCATTTATGCAGAAATCGGTAATTCCAAAGGGTTCACATACTTTTTCTTGCCACTGTATTCAGGAATATAGGTCACACACTAGGCATGGTGTCCTTTTGCTAGTCAGATACTATAGTGACATAAACTTCCAGGTAGCCTACATTTAGAGTGGCTAATATTTAAACATATGCTGTAATAATGGGGAGTCTCTGCACCTTAGACGGTCGCTGTCAACTGTCATGTGGTTCTGAATTAACATTAATGGTGCTGAATTACCGCAAGTGTCTTGTTTTCTAAATGTAGGCATATTTAACAGATTTGGATCATTCTTATCTTCTGACCGTGGGCCCAATTAATAGATATTTGAAAAATGAAAAAAGAAATCAGAGGATGTGAAAATGGTCTGAAGATAGTTGAAAAGAGGAAGATTGAGTTAATTAATTATGATTGTCCTCTCCTCCCTGAGGAGAGAACAATCATTATGGGAGTCCATTAATTACACCCACTCTGTATCAATGCCAGTAATAGATAGCCTATATCTTTAATGAGACTATCAAGTTTTTACACCATTTGTGCTGCACAATATTGCTACACTTGAACCACAGTCACATCAAGCAGCCATCTATCCAGCCAAGATCAATAGGCAGGGCCAGCTCCAGGCATAAGCAACATAAGTGATTGCTTAGGGCCCCAGGCCGTTAGGGGGCCCTAAACCCCATTTTTATCTTTTGGAACTCAGTCGGGGTCTCAATTTACTGTTGAGAATTAGAATAGTGGAATTCAGTAGGTACAAGTTTGAAATTTGGTTGTGCTTCAGCTATTATTTGTTTCTTGTTATGTTAGTCACTAACCATGTTTCCATCCACAGTTTTTATGCGAGTAAAGTCATTCCGTATGAAAAATCAAAGACGACTGCTGTGATGGAATCAGGACGTTTCGGTACAATTGTATAAATGCCGACAAATAATTTGTCCGTTCGACATGGTGGGATTATTTTCTGTCCGTAAAATTCATTATGTGAGAAATAGCGGTGTAAACGACTTTATGCGCAAATATTGATATAATAACCATCATATCGAAGTAAACTTGGAGTCACACGATAATATGGTGTGTGGTCCTCCCTCTACGACTCGGTAAACCATTCAGTTTATTAGGCTATAGATGAAAAAACTTATGGTTAACTTCACAGGGTGGTGTAAGTGTACGGTGATCTTGATGCTCCTTTCCAATAAATATTGAGGGTCTGATTCTGGTGACGTGATGATCGATGCTTGGCTGCCATTTGACCATTAAAAAATATTCTCACTCTTATCCATAATAGTCTCATCGTGTAAACTAGCCTATCTGCACTGTATCTGTGAGCTGTTGGCTAGACCAGAGTAGGAACATTGCCAAGACCAGAGTAGGAACATTTGTTATTTTATGCAACAGTTTTTGTGACAAAACTATCGGTAGAGTTGAAAATGCGATGAAAAGCATATTTTCTTTATGCAGAATTTTTTATAGTCACATAGAAATCTAGCGCCAATTGGATGGAAACCTAGTTAGTGACAGTCACTCAATTAGCCTTGTCATTTTTTTTTTTTAGATTGATAAATTAGTCCAGCCAGCTATCTAAACGTATAGTTATCATGGCCAAATACTAACCAGGCACGCAGAGCATGTGCCCAGAGGCCCTGAACTCGGCTCCTTTGATTGTGTTAGTCACTCTCACGCTCACATATCATGGCATAGACATAGCAAAATATGCAGAATTGCTGGAAGTTAGCTGTAAAACTGCAAGAAATGTGTCTCTGCCCCATTGCAAAAAAAATCGAATTACATGGAATTTGCCATAAAATTGCTAAATGTCTCCCCGCCCCATAGCATAATGTATAGAATTGCAGAAATTTCACTTTAAAACGTAATTTATTCTCTCTGAATTTAAAATGGGGGGCAACCAAATCTCGCCTAGGGCCCCCAAAAGGCTAGCAATGGCCCTGTTGGTCCCGTGTGGCTCAGTTGGTAGAGCATGGCGCTTGCAACGCCAGGGTTGTGGGTTCATTCCCCACGGGGGGACCAGGATGAATATGTATGAACTTTCCAATTTGTAAGTCGCTCTGGATAAGAGCGTCTGCTAAATGACTTAAATGTAAATGTTGATAGGTATTGCTAGAAGACATTTGCAGTAGAAATTGAATGATTCATGTTGTCATTTGGAAGCTACTGGACACATAAGCCTAATAAACAGACAGGTCGAAATCTACTGTATACTGTGACTGTTTTACTGCTGGGCTAATTAAAATGCTGTCAGTTCATGTTTATGAATGCATGCGTTCCGGAGTGCATGCGTTCCGGAGTGCGCCTGCGCCTTTCCCTCAAGCGCCAGAGTGTAAAACAGGAGAGCACTGCTGATGTCATAGCAGCTTTCCAAGGACTTTGCTCGGTGACTGCTCGTGCGGCCCAAGTGTATGCCAAGTCTTTATCAAGAGATGCAAATGATCTGCTTTTGATATTAGCAACGAGGATACTTTCTCAAAATCAGGTTAGGAGATTCTGTGTCTTTTTAAGAGAGTCTTGTGAGGTGCATGCCGACTGTGGTTGCAACCCGTACTTTTCATCCACCGTATACTTCGGAATGAATCGAGGGGCAGTCGTGCGCGTATGATATTGGCACCCAGGTGTGACAGCAGTATTGGACATTTTACCATCTTACAGCAGGTTACCGCTATTATTTCATCATTTTATCGAGTATCGGGGGACCAATCATGTCTTCAAGAGAAAGACAAAAAGGAAATATGACGAAAGACAGCGTCAGCTTGCTGCCCTGCTTCTATTTCGTTGAGGTAGGTTGATTCTCTCTTTTTGAAGACTGTCTGGGCTGACTCGGAGAATAACAGGATAGTTACATTAATCATGACTATGAAAACATGATAAAAAAACACACCTAATTTCATTCGAAAAAACAAAAACAATAATGTTGCATGAATAGGAGGGCTGCAACGAAATATCAAAAAACAAGAAACAAAGAAATAGGTAAATCAGATGAATAATGATAATAGGCTATTGCAGTCATGGAACAATAAATGCCAGCAGTTCAATTTCAAATTATGTACATGATGTGTATGAATTACATATATTGATTGGTATTGATGTTTGGTTTCAATACACATGATCGAACACATGTTGTTGATGTTCTCTGGATGCAAGCACCAAACGATTCACTATGCATCGAACGATTCACTATGCATCAAACGATTCACTATACATCAAACGATTCACTATGCATCAAACGATTCACTATGCACAAGATGATCAAACAGAGGTATCACTCACAAGCATGCACATTTACTGTGTGCATGTGTGTTTGTGTGTGTGTGCGTGTGCACTCTAGTGTGTGCGTGTGTTTGTGTGTGTGTGTGCATTTATGTGTGTGGAAATCTGGACATCTGTGGTAGGCAGTAAGTAGCATATATGACTCTATCAGACACTGAACATTCAGGACTCAGAAGTCAGCTCAGCTCTATTTAACCGATTCATGTCTCCTATGAAGCGTGGCTGCCAAATACCATATATTACTGTAGATCTAGGATTTTTTAACACAGCCTTTCATCGCAGTTCAGCATCCCTTCTCCACACCAATGGGACATGCACATTTCCTGTGATGTCTCTGGATATTTAAACTACACAACCTATATCACCATGTCAGGTGCAGCAAGTAACCCTTGTCCGAGCCAGAACAGCGAATAGTCCATTTTAAGGGAGTAGTTATTTTGAGGAGCGTCTAGTATCTTAACCATGGCTTCACTTTTAAAGAACCTTGCTTATTGATTCTATTAAGATTCTGAGTTATAGTGGCCTTGTAGAGTTTGTCTTGCCTGAGGCTTGTGTCTCTAGTGGAACCAATTTGAGCACACAGTGTAGTGAAAACCGGTTTTAGATTAAACAGGGGGAAACTTTATGTTCAAAGGATGGATCAAACACATGGAGTGTACTGTACTGCACTGTACTGCACTGTTCTGCACTGTACTGTATTGCAATGTTCTGTTTTGTACTGCACTGTTATGTTTTGTATTGTATGTACTGTAGTACAAATCTGTCATCTTTTGGAACCCGTTCTCTGACTGGAAAGCCAGTTTAGTTCTCCCCTTTGGTCTAGCAAGAAACAAGGGCATCACCCCATACAGTGCAGAATGGAGCCAGTGGGGCTTATGCTGGGGAATACATAGCTCTTGAAATATAGAGCATAAGCAGAGCATTAGGCATACCTAGGCTACATGTAGATGTTGCAATGTATACACAGAGGGAGTTGCAAAGAAGTGTCATATTTGTTCATTATCTTATTCATTTGTTCATCCGTTTGTTAATTCATCAATTCATAAGATCTTATTTTTGGTAAATGCCCCTCTCACCTTAAAGAGCATGTGGAAAACCATCCCACTGCTCCTGACAGCTACCTTTACAGCACTGCTGGAGAAGGAGAAACCACATGGCTGCACCACAACACACATCTCAACTGCAGGCAATATTGACCACATCATGTCTCTGATCCACTGGCTGTTTCCAATGTCCACATGAACATACACACCATAGCACTCAGTATGAAGTCATGGATTGGATATACATTATGAGTGCTATGCTTATTAGTTTTTTTGGAACAGAACACTTGTTTCCTCTCAACTGGTTCCTATGGTTTGATTATTATTATTATTTTTATAATGACAGTCTTATAGGGCTGTAATGACATGCGTATAGGGGTGTAAGACTTAAATGTGTGTGTGCAAGACACCCATGCTTGGTTTAATTACAGTCTTATAGGTCTGTACATACTGTTGTCTACATCATCCTCATCATCCTCATCATCATCCTCCATCATCCTCAGAAGGACACCTTTGCTGCCTTGTGAGATGATACCTTTAGTCAGTGCTGCAACACAGGGTTTGGAACCGGTTCAGGGAACAGAACCAAAAACCGGAAAATAGCGAAATTCTTGAAGGAACAGAATCAGAACCAGGAATGAACGTGATCTATACTGTTCCGGAACAGAACCGTTATTTTAAAGCATGGGAACCAGTTAATAATGTTATTTTATTTTCCAGGAATTTTTTTCAGTCCTCAAAAAATCCAACAAAGCGCCTATGAAAAACCCTGACTCAGTCACTCAGAAAATTATTCCTGTGTCAGCCTGCCAAATGAAAATATTTTTTCCAGTGTGTGTGTGCGTGTGTGTGCTGCGTCTCCCCCTCCAAAGCATAGGCTACTGTAGCCTACTGAAGTTACAAGCGTGATTCAGAAATTAGGGAGAGATTTTTCATTTGAGAAGAATGGATACACTTTTTCAATGCTAGTTAAGGATACTATAGTTATAACATTGCACATTGGATTTATTAATTACAAAAAGCTAAAACGTGTTTTTAATTCTGGTGCCGTTCTGCACATACAAGCTTTTTAGCTAGCTAGCTGTGGTCCGATGTTAAGCCAACTCTCGGAAGTTCAAAGACATTCAAAATTCCTCCATAGAAGCAACTCCTCCATAGGTATAATTATGTGGGCCTAATTCAGTATAATGCATGTCATAACAATATACCCAGCACTTTAAGCCAAGCCTCCTCCTCCATCCTCTCTCGCTCTTTCCCCACCCACAACATTTCAGTTGCATCTCGCTCCCTACACTTCTGTCCATCACGCATGTAAACAACTATAGCTTGCCCGGTCTAGAGTTGCTCTAGCCGCACTGACTGGTGAAGTCATTTAATGTCAAGCTAAATGTACAAAAAATGAATTGATTTCAGAGGTTTAAAAGGAACAGAAAGGAACGATATAAATCAGTACTCTTTTTGGTTCGAACCGGTTCAGAACTATATTTTTCAGGTCGGAACAGTGGAACAATAACATCAATAGTTCTGTTCAGAACTAAACAATTTTGGTTCCAACCCTGCTGTTACATGCTATAAATAGCCCACACCGACCAACCAGTCCACTTTCCATTTCTAGCCATCCATTATTTAACTTCATATGTCACTTCCCTGCCTTTCATTTCTGTAATCACTGGATCTGAGTTAAAGCAGAGTGAGATTAGAGGTACAGTCTTGTCTGGCAGTGGCAAGATAGGGGACAGAAATAGGACTGTTTGTGTTACCAGCATATTCATGTTCATTAGACTGCATGCACCTGGGGTTTAGAAATGGTAAATGTTGCAGTCTAATTATGTAGGTTTTTAGAAAGACTAATGTACATGAATACATCCCATGTGAGAGCTTTCAAGGGTTCTCCTTTAGGGCTTACTACTAAAGGTGTACTACGTTGCTGGTTTAGATTAGGGAGAGGCTCCTAATCCAGGACCAGATCTTTTAGTTCTGAGGATCTGAGTCTGCATTCTCGCAGTATCTCACAGGAATTTGGGACTTCAGTCATTTTTGTCATGCTAAAACCAGATTAGCCACATAGTGAAATGCAAACAGATGATATTTGCAAGGTCATTAAGCAAAAAACAAACAACCAAAACATCAATAGCCACTACAATGTAAAAACATGATTTTGTCATGAGTTCAGTAGCATTAGCTTGATTTTGCGCATCCACGACTAACTGGTATCGTCATTAAAGCTTGCTAGCATGCTAGCCATGCTAGCGACACTAGTCAGCAACGCTAGATAGCATAAGCTTCTACACCAGGGACCCCCTCCCAGGCAAACCGGCAACCCAAAGTATGTTAGCAAAATAATTATGATTCACATCTTGTCTCATCATCAGGTGAATGATAATGGCAAGGAGAAGTAATCAACATTTTAAAATGAAAATATTTGTTAGATCGTTTTTCATTATTTTGACCTCCCCAGATTATAATTGGTAGAGGAAGTGTAGGCATACACTCTACATGATAGTCAGCTAGATCTAGTAAAATGGGAACCGATGCAAACCTGGGAACCAATGCAAAGATTCTGGCTAATGTAGCTAGCTAGATGATTAGCTAGATGATAAAGCTTGTGAAATTGTAAATTGGTAAATTTATATTACACACTTTTCTTACAACTTACTTACAGTTGATGTCGGAAGTGTACATACACCTTAGCCAAATACATTTAAACTCAGTTTTTCACAATTCCTGACATTTAATCCTAGTAAAAATTCCCTGTTTTAGGTCATTTAGGATCACCACTTGATTTAAAAAATGTAAAATGTCAGAATAATAGTAGAGAGAATGATTTATTTCAGCTTTTATTTCCTTCATCACATTCCCAGTGGGTCAGAAGTTTACATACACTCAATTAGTATTTGGTAGCATTGCTTTTAAATTGTTTAACTTGGGTCAAACTTTTTCGGTACCCTTCCACAAGCTTCCCACAATAAGTTGGGTGAATTTTGGCCCATTCCTCCTGACAGAGCTGGTGTAACTGAGTCAGGTTTGTAGGCCTCCTTGCTCGCACACGCTTTTTCAGTTCTGCCCACAAATTTTCTATAGGATTGAGGTCAGGGCTTTGTGATGGCCACTCCAATACCTTGACTTTGTTGTCCTTTGTAAATACAACTTTGTAAGTATTCTTGGGGTCATTGTCCATTTGGAAGACCCATTTGCGACCAAGCTTTAACTTCCTGACTGATGTCTTGAGATGTTGCTTCAATATATCCACATAATTTTCCTGCCTCATGATGCCATCTATTTTGTGAAGTGCACCAGTCCCTCCTGCAGCAAAGCACCCCACAACATGATGCTGCCACCCCCGTGCTTCACGGTTGGGATGGTGTTCTTCGGCTTGCAAGCCTCCAGACCGTAGTCTGGCTTTTTAATGGCGGTTTTGGAGCAGTGGCTTCTTCCTTGCTGAGGTGCCTTTCAAGTTATGTCGACATAGAACTCGTTTTACTGTGGATATAGATACTTTTGTACCTGTTTCCTCCAGCATCTTTACACGGTCCTTTGCTGTTGTTCTGGGATTGATTTGCACTTTTCGCACCAAAGTATGTTCATCTCTAGGAGACAGAACGCGTTTCCTTCCTGAGTAGTATGACGGCTGCGTGGTCCTATGGTGTTTGTACTTGCGTACTATTGTTTGTACAGATGAACGTGGTACCATCAGGCGTTTGGAAATTGCTCCCAAGGATGAGCCAGACTTGTGGAGGTCTACAATTTTTTTTCTGAGGTCTTGGCTGATTTATTTTGATTTTCCCATGATGTCAAGCAAAGAGGCACTGAGTTTGAAGGTAGGCCTTGAAATAGATCCACAGGTACACCTCTAATTGACTCAAATGATGTCAGTTAGCCTATCAGAAGCTTCTAAAGCCATGACATCATTTTCTGGAATTTTCCAAGCTGTTTAAAGGCACTTAGTGTATGTAAACTTCTGACCTACTGGAATTGTGATACAGTGAATTATAAGTGAAATAATAGTCTGTAAACAATTATTGGAAAAAATGACTTGTGTCATGCACAAAGTAGATGTCCTAACCGACTTGCCAAAACTATAGTTTGTTAACAAGAAATGTGTGGAGTGGTGGAAAAACGAGTTTTAATGACTCCAACCTAAGTGTATGTAAACTTCCGACTTCAACTGTATGTCCTCTGTGTAAATTGCCCTATGGGCCCTGGTCAAAAGTAGTGCACGTTATAGGGAATACAGTGCCTTCCGGGATGCACCTTAGTACAGTAAATATCATCCTGACAATGGATAGAGATGAATTGAAGTGAGCTTCCGCCTCCTGACAGATTCTGCGTGGTTTATCTTCTAGAGAGAATGGTGGCACAGTACCACTGACCTATATTTATCCTAGCTGAACATGGCAGTGTGTGTGTGTGTGTGTGTGTGTGTGTGTGTGTGTGTGTGTGTGTGTGTGTGTGTGTGTGTGTGTGTGTGTGTGTGTGTGTGTGTGTGTGTGTGTGTGTGTGTGTGTGTGTGTGTGTGTGTGTGTGTGTGTGCATATGTGCATATGTGCATATGTGCATGAATGTGTGTTTGGCCAGGGTTGACTATGCTGAGGTCATCATACCTCCAGTTCCCTTATTCAAACTCATGTTTTCCAATTAAAATGGTTCAAATATTTCCTTCCCTATCAATGTTTTGTAATGGGCTAACAAGCTCAGTCATTACATATCCCTAACATAAATATTTAAAGATTGCTGGTCGAGTGGATAATGCTGGCTGGACAGTTTTTGATGTATGGAAAGCACTGCAGATGTGATATACAGTGCCTTCGGAAAGTATTCAGACCTCCTGACTTTTTTCCACATTTTGTTACGATACAGCCTTATTCTAAACTGGATTAAATAAAACCATTTCCTCAGCAATCTACTCACAATAACCAATAATGACAAAGCAAAAACAGGTTTTTAGAAATGTTTGCACATTTATTAAAAATTAAAAACAGACATACCTTATTTACATAAGTATTCAGACCCTTTGCTATGAGACTCAAAATAGAGCTCAGGTGCATCCTGTTTCCATTGATTATCCTTGAGATATTCTGCAACTTGATTGGAGTCCACCTGTGGTAAATTCAATTGATTGGACATGATTTGGAAAGGTCTGTATAAGGTCCCACAGTTGACCAAAAACCAAGCCATGGGGTCGAAGGAATTGTCCGTAGCGCTCTGTGACAGGATTGTGTCGAGACACAGATCTGGGGAAGGGTACCAAAACATTTATGCAGCATTGAATGTCCCCAAGAACACAGTGGCCTCCATCATTGTTAAATGGAAGAAGTTTGGAACCTCCAAGGTTCTTCCTAGAGCTGGTTGCCCGGCCAAACTGAGCAATTGGGGGAGAAGGGCCTTACTCAGGGAGGTGACCAAGAACATGATGGTCACTCTGACAGAGCTCTAGAGTTCCTCTGTGGAGATGGGAGAACCTTTCAAAAGGACAACCATCTCTGCAGCACTACACCAATTAGGCCTTTATGGTAGGGTTGGCAGACGGAATCCACTTCTCAGTAAAAGTCACATGACCGCCCCCTTGGAGTTTGCTAAAAGGTACCTAAAGACTCTCCGACCATGAGAAACAAGATTATCAGATCTGATGAAACCAAGATTGAACTCTTTTGCCTGAATGCCAAGTGTCACGTCTGGAGGAAACCTGGCATCATCCCTACGGTAACGCATGGTGGTGGCAAAATCATGCTGAGGGGATGTTTTTCAACGACATGGACTATGACTATTCAGGATCGAGGGAAAGATGAACGGAGCAAAGTACAGAGAGATCCTTGATGAAAACCTGCTCCAGAGCACTCAGGACCTCAGTCTGGGGCGAAAGTTCACCTTCCAACAGGACAACGACCCTAATCACACAGCCAAGACAACGCAGGAGTGGCTTCAGGACAATTCTCTGAATGTCCTTGAGTGGCGTAGCCAAAGTCTGATCGAGCATCTCTGGAGAGACCTGAAAATAGCTGTGCAGCAACGCTCCTCATCCAACCTGACAGAGCTTGAGAGGATCTGCAGAGAAGAATGGGAGAAACTCCCCAAATACAGGTGTGCCAAGCTTGTAGCGTCATACACAAGAAGAGTCAAGTCTGTAATCGCTGCCAAAGGTGCTTCAGTAAAATACTGAGTAAAGGGTCTGAATATTTATGTAAAAATGTATTTCAGTTTTTTATTTGTAATAAATTAGCAAAAATGATTATTATAGTATACTGTGTGTAGTTGATGAGGGGGAAAAAACACAATTAAAAAAAAGTAAAGGGGTCTGAATCTTCCAAAGGAATTGTATAAGAGGGCATCAATAGGTAGATAGATCAAGATAGATAGATAGAAAGAAAGAAAGAAAGAGTGGAGTCACTTTAACACTCTGGCATCAATAAGATGTCCTTCTGTTCCTCTAGCAGTGGAGTACTCTGTCACAGCCTCCTTTTAATGCTAGCTGGCTTTTTAAGAGCTGAATGTGGAATTACTGCATCAGGATGGATGCCCAAGGCCAAACACAGACCACATGCTGTACAGCACTGCATCCCAGAGAGCTACCGATTTTACATTTAATTACACATGTATTTGGCTTTACGTGTGACTTATTTACTGGACTGTAAGTCGTACAGACTTTCAATGGTACACATTGACATGTTCAGTAAGCTACAAAACATTGACATTTGCATGCTAAAATTACATCTGTTTTTTCAGTCATTCATGTCTCACTCGGTATATTAATTGTGTTGGATCCCCAGTGTTTACCCAACATTACACTGCAGTACTACCAACTAGGTATAGCAACCTAGCCTGTTCCAAGACCATCCTGACTGCTGCATTCTTGTTAGCAAAGCAGAATGTAAGCTTGGGAGATCAGGATGGTTTGTACGAGGCAATATCAATATCAAAATCTCTGTGGGTACACTATTAAATCCCAATTGGATTTATCATCATCATTTATTTGGCTTTATCAGGTGACCCCTTTTCCTAATGAGATTTTCTCCTAGTGTGTGGCAAACCTCTTTCCTTTCTGCTTTAGGAGATGGTGTGGAATGTAATATCCTGTAAAAAAAAAAAAATGTGTCTTTCCTCTTTGGGAACCCATCCTCCCTGAGCACTTAAGACATAATTACTTGGATGAAGACAAGGGACAGAACTGAACTGTGACAGGTCGATGTGAAATCAGTTCAGTGATGATTCCTATCTTAGCTTACAAGACTACATCACATAGAAGAGCTAGCTCTTTTAATGCATGTTCTACTGGTGCTAATTTTGCTCCAGTAGTTCCTAGAACCAACTAGTCTCTGAAATCCCAGACCATTGGAACATTGTGGGAGGTAACCCATCTGTCTAATACTAGAGACTAAGAACCAACCACTAAGAGTTCATTGGAGTAACCTGTTTAATTCCCTACTTTTGTATGTCTTTGATTCATGGCAGCAATCAATGAGTTGTATTTCCAAATGATGTATTAGCTTTCTAACTAGGATTCGTTAACATGAATGTAGTGTTTTTTGCACTTTCATTGTGATGAAAGGTGGTGGACATACCATAGTTACGATTTGAAACTTCCCCTTCATCAGGTCTCTAAAACTGAGATATTGACTCAGAATACATTGTCTCCAGTGGAATCAGAGTAATGAGTGAATCGAACCACGCAATGATTCTGACATATCATGTTTGTTGTTTTGCCTCTCTGTTTATCTGTTTGTTTGTTTGTTTGTTTACCCGTGGGCAGCTCCCCATCCTGGTGTCGTCGGTGGTGAGTCTGTACTTTCTGGAGCTGACAGACGTGTTCAAGCCGGTCCGCTCGGGGTACAGCTGCCACGACCGCAGCCTCAGCCTGCCCTACATAGAGTCCACTCATGAGATTATCCCCCTGCTCATGCTGCTCAGCCTGGCCTTTGCTGGACCCGCCATCACGGTCAGTAACACACACACACACACACAAACGCAGGCAGGCACGCATGCATGTGCACAAACACACACACAGGCATGCTCGCACGCCCACACGCGCACACACACATGCACACATTCGCTCATGTGCACACATAGTCACACATGCCAGTGACATTATGTCATCCTGACTTGTCACACTCTGCATTTTATTTGAGGGCTGCCTGTAGGCCTACTTGGTTATTCTTCCAGCAGAAATAGGCAGGCCATGTTTTTAGATATGGTGTTATGTCTGAAGATCCTAGTGTAAGATTGGCCTCTTAGGAGGAAGAGAGTTTAGGTCAGTATGATAACACTAAGTTGACCCAAAGCTGGAGGTCTTTACATGCTAAGATGAAGGGTACAGTGATCTGACATTCAATTTCATCTGGTATCACTGTTGATGCCTCTTCCCCACTAGCTAAAAGACTGAGATTACCGTCTGCTAAGGATTTTGAAGATGTTGTCCGAAGTATGACTAATGATGTGTTTGAGAAGTTTGACTTGTCGAAACAAAACTCTAACTCTCATCAAAATATTTTCTCTATCCACCAGAATCCTCCTGTATTGATCTGAGACACTTATAAAAAAAAAAGGCACTTATCACAAATAGCATCTTCAACTGCACTATACAGTGCAATCGGAAAGTATTCAGACCCCTTGACTTTTTGAACATTTTGTTACATTACAGCCTTATTCTAAAATGGATTAAATAATTTTTTCCCTCATTGATCTACACACAATATCCCATAATGACAAAGCAAAAACAGGTTTTTGGACATTTTTGCAAATGTATAAAAAAATATACTGAAATGTTACTGAAAGTATTAAGACCCTTTACTCAGTACTTTGTTGTCGCACCTTTGGCAGCGATAACAGCCTCGATTATTTTTGGGTATGACGCTACAAGCTTGACACACCTGTATTTGGGGAGTTTCTCCCATTCCTCTCTATATATCCTCTCAAGCTCTGTCAGGTTGGATGGGGAGTGTTGCTGCACAGGTATTTTCAGGTCTCTCCAGAGATGTTCGATCGGGTTCAAGTCCGGGCTCTGGCTGGGCCACTCAAGGACACTCAGAGACGTGCGTTGTCTTGGCTGTGTGCTTAAGGTCGTTGTCCTGTTGGAAGGTGAACCTTCGCTCCAGTCTGAGGTCCTGAGTGCTCTGGAGCAGGTTTTCATCAAGGATCGCTCTGTACTTTGCTCCGTTCATCTTTCCTTCGATCCTGACTAGTCTCCCAGTCCCTGCCGCTGAAAAATATCCACACAGCATGATGCTGCAACCACCATGCTTTGAGGTAGGGATGATGCCAGGTTTCCTCCAGACGTGACGCTTGGCATTCAGGCCAAATAGTTCAATCTTGGTTTCATCAGACCAGAGAATCTTGTTTCTCATGGTCTGAGAGTCTTTAGGTGCCTTTTGGTGAACACCAAGCAGGCTGTCATGTACCTTTTACTGAGGAGTGGCTTCCGTCTGGCAACTCTACCATAAAAGGCCTTTGGTAGAGTGCTGCAGAGATGGTTGTCCATTTGGAAGGTTCTCCCATCTCCACAGAGGAACTCTAGAGCTCTATTAGAGAGACCATCGGGTTCTTGGTCAACTCCCTGAGTAAGGCCCTTCTCCCCCAATTGTTCAGTTTGGCCGGGCGGCCAGCTCTAAGAAGATGGAGGCAACTGTGGATTGTGGACCGTCAATGCTGCAGACATTTTTTTGTACCCTTTCACCGATCTGTGCCTCGACGCAATCCTGTCTCGGAGCTCAACGGACAATTCCTTCAACCTCATGGCTTTTGCTCTGACATGCATTGTGGGTCTTTCCAATGAATGTCCAATCAATTGAATTTACCACAGGTGGACTCCAATCAATTTGTAGATACATCTCAAGGATGATCAATGGAAACAGGATGCACCTGAGCTGATTATCAAGTCTTATAGCAATGGGTCTGATTACTTATGTAAATAAGGTATTTCTGTTTTTTTATAAATATAAATTAGCAAAAAATTCTAAAAACCTGTTTTTGGTTTGTCATTATGAGGTACTGTGTGTAGATTGCTGAGATATTTGATTTCTTTAATCCATTTTAGAATAAGGCTGTAACATAACAAATTGAGGAAAAAGTCAAGGGGTCTGAGTACTTTCCGAAGGCACTGTAATTACAAAAGTACCTTAAAATTTGTGGATTCGGCTATTTCAGCCACACCCATTGCTGACAGGTGTATAAAACCGAGCACACAGCCATGCAATCTCCATAGACAAAAACATTGGCAGTAGAATGGTCTTACTGAAGAGCTCAGTGACTTTCAACGTGGCACCGTCATAGGATGCCATCTTTCCAACAAGTCAGTTCGTCAAATTTCTGCCCTGCTAGAGCTGCCCCCTATTATTGTGAAGTGGTAACTTCTAGAAACAACAACAGCTTAGCCCCAAAGTGGTAGGCCACACAAGCTCACAGAACGGAACAACCGAGTGCTGAAGCGCGTAGCTCGTAAAAATCATTTGTCCTCGGTTGCAACACTCACTACCGAGTTCCAAACTACTTCTGGAAGCAATGTCAGCACAAGCAGCCGTACACAAGTCTAAGATCGCCATGCACAATGCCAAGCATCGGCTGGAATGGTGTAAAGCTCACCCCCATTGGAGTCTGGAGCACTGGAAACGCCTTCTCTGGAGTGATGAATCACGCTTCACGATCTGACAGTCCGACGGACGAATCTGGGTTTGGCGGATGCCAGGAGAACGCTACCTGCCCGAATGCATAGTGCCAACTTAACATTTTGGTGGAGGAGGAATAATGGTCTCGGGCTGTTTTTCATGGTTCAGGCTAGGCCTCTTCTTTTTAATTAATACATTTTTTTTTACCCATTTTTCTCCCCAATTTCATGATATCCAATTGGTAGTTACAGTCTTGTCCCATCGCTGCAACTCCCGTACGGACTCGGGAGAGGCGAAGGTCGAGAGCCGTGCGTCCTCCGAAACACGACCCGCCAAGCCGCACTGCTTCTTGACACAATGCTCGCTTAACCCAGAAGCCAGCGGCACCAATGTGTCGGAGGAAACACCGTACACCTGGCGACCGTGTCAGCGAGCATTTTGACAAGGACAACAGGAGCCGCTAGAGCGCGATGGGACAAGGACATCCCGGCCGGCCAAAACCTCCCCTAACTCGGACGATGCTGAGCCAGTTGTGCACCGCCTCATGGGTCTCCCAGCAGTGAAGGGAATTCTTAACGCTACAGCATACAATGACATTCTATATGATTCTGTGGTTCCAACTTTGTGGCAACAGTTTGGGGAAGGCCCTTTCCTGTTTCAGCATAGCAATGCCCACGTGCACAAAGCAAGGTCCATATATAAATGGTTTGTTGAGATCAGTGTGGAAGATCTTGACTGGCCTGCACAGAGCCCCGACCTCAAACCCCTCGAACACCTTTCGGATGAATTGGAACACCGACTGCGAGCCAGGCCTGATCGCCCAACATCAGTGCTAGACCTCACTAATACTCTTGTAGCTGAATGAAAGTAAGTCCTTGCAGCAATGTTCCAACAACTAGTGGAAAGCCTTGCCAGAAGAGCGGAGGATATTACAGCAGCAAAGGGGGGACCAACTCCATATTAATGCCCATGATTTTGGACTGAGATTTTTGACGAGCAGGTGTCCACATACATTTGGTAATGTATTGTATCTGGCATCAGTGGAATTCTACTGACTTTAGTTGTCTGATGACGCATTACTTCACAGAGATCTCCTAGCAACGCTCGGTACTGTAGCAAGCAGATCTTGGGTTTCCAGTCCTCTGTCAGACTCTCTCTCAGGTGAATACACTGTGGCTGACTGTTCTCACAGGTGCGTACACTGTGGTTGCTACTGTCAGACAGCATTTGACTGCCAGCCACCCCAGAGTAGTCTCTGTAGCTAGCACTCTCTTCCAGACTTCTCCTGACTCAGTCAATGTGTTTTTGTCACTGGCTATGGAGTTATCGCTATCTAAAGGTCCCCAGGTGAACTGACAGTTTGAAACTACAGTTTGGGGTCCTCTTTTTTTGTTCTGTGGTTTAAGTGGGTGTTATGAATGAGTGGGTCTTGCAGTGTTTTGTTGTGTTTTCAAGCAGGCTGCTCATGCAGAAACGCGTTGATTAGTTCACACTCGACTTCCTGGGAGTCCTGGAGGCATGTTGCTGTGTTTGAAAAATGACAAGAAGACTAAACTGTTCTGAAGTGTGAACTATTCTCTCTCTTCTTTAAAACGTCCCCTCACAATGGTGTTGACTAAGGTGCTTTTCTAAGCATCTTCTCAGACTGACTGTAAGGTGTCTACCCACTCTGCCCAGAGTAGGTAAAAAAGCACTTTGGTGATGACATTTCACATCCTTATGTTATACTTTTTTTTTTACCAAGTCAAAAAATTATTGTTCAGTGGGGTCTTTCTTTAACACATCATTAACACATTAACATGATATCCAAAAAGTGAGATTTCTTAACCTAATACATCCAATAATAAGCACCGAGGTATGTTGACAGAGCGGGACAGCTTTCTCACCAAAACTGTTGAGGTTTTTACATTTTGTGGTTGTCGTCTTCCAAGTTGTGGGTCGCAAATAGCAAAATCAGCGTGACACAAGTTGAATTAAATGTAAAAGGCTTTGAAAATAAAAAATCGTGCGGTATGCTCAGTGCTCCCTTGACATTTCACAGAGATACGCTTGTTTTTGTGAGAAGTCTTTTAAAAAAGAACAGGAACTTCACATTAATATGAAAAGCATATACTAAAATATGAAAATACTACATGTCATGTCTCAAAATCAATATCTATCTTACCTCCATATTGTTTTATGTCCTCCGGATTTGAGAAGAAAGATGACGAGTTCAATGGTAAGCCTGTCAGGTAACCTTAATTATTTTTCAGATTTTTTACCACTTTTTTCTCTGGCCTCCATTGATTTAGTCACCCTAATTTTGACCATCCTACAATGGTAAAAACTGCAATAAGTTCGGAACGTATTATGATAAAGACATGAGGTTTGGACCATGTTTGACTGTGACTGCATGTCAGAGCACATACTTAACTACTGTACCCCTCACCCTTTTCTGAAAGGTAAAGATGACTCAATTTCTCCTGTCCATGTTTACTACTGGTCTGGTGCTTTCGGACATGTACATACAGTACCAAATAAAATTCCAGTTCATTAGCAGCACTGTTCAAATCAGTTACATTTAGTGAGATGTACTAGCTGATAATAAATACTGATTGGGATTAATAAATAATAAACATCACGGCACTGAGACAGAAATATATCTCAGGGCATATGGGAGTGTACAGTATGTTTAATGTTCAGAATGCTAACATTGTAAATCCGTCTATATTCCGTCTGCAATCCATTCAGATGCAGTTCCCAAACATCAGCTAATGCTGTGAAATATGTGTACGTATAGGTATAGTCCTAGCCTAGCGTGCCACAATAACAACATGTGAAATGATAGAACAGTTCAATACCTCATCAAACAACAATAAACTTGTCTACTGTAAGTACGATAATGCTACAACATTCTATTAGTCCAGATGACCTAGCCGTTTTCACCATCTCTATCGGAGCGCTGTGTATTGGTTTATTATAGAGCACATGTATCATTAGAAAGGAAGTACCGGCAGGTAGTGCAGGGTCCTGTGGTTCGGCCAGTTGTCATAGCTCAGTGTTCTGTTGCTCTCTCTCTCTCTCTCTCTCTCTCTCTCTCTCTCTCTCTCTCTCTCTCTCTCTCTCTCTCTCTCTCTCTCTCTCTCTCTCTCTCACGCACACACACGCGCGGATGCGCACGCACGCACGCACGCACGCACGCACGCACGCACGCACGCACGCACGCACGCACGCACACACACACACACACACACACACACACACACACACACACACACACACACACGCATAGAGACACACTCACACTCTCAACCTGTCAGATGGGCAGAGTGTGCTGCCATGGTGATAGCTGCATGATACCTGGCCCCTCATTCACGTCACAGTGTGACAGCAGACCCGACGCCAAAGGCTTAGTTAGACCATACTCCAGTACCCACAACACCCTGGGGTTTAGCCCTTACTTCTCACAACACCCTGCCTGTGCCAGACAGGACAGGGTGTGGATCACTGCTGACATCAAACACACAGCCCCACTGAGATATACACTCCTCATGCATTTACACTGACAAACAGAAGAGGGGTTATTATAGACTAGTAATGACTGTATCAGAGCTGTGGGAGAGGATGTACCATTGGGATTCATGCTTTATTCAAGTTGTCATGGCGTGGGTAGTCTCTTGTGGTAGCTGGCTGGCCCACAATATTTGGTTCTGAGTTCTGAGATTATGGATCGGGTAACAGAGAAAGATTCTGATTGATTGACAGGTGTGGTGATGTGTGTGTGTGTTTATTGTTTCAGCTCCTCTGAACAGAGCAGAGGGGATTGGATTGTGTTTGAAGGTCAGTGTGAGGGGTTTATTCAGACACAGATGACAGCCAGGTGTCCTGTGGTCCTGTTTGTCAAAGTTCCAGAGACAAGGGAGCGACTTACTGTACACCTAGGGGGCTGAAGTTATTCATGTTCTATATTGGAAGTAGGGTTGGGCGTCATACCGTTTCTGTACCATATCAGGGTATATGGTATTACCGAATGTGCACACAAGGGGCGCTATTTAAAAAAAAAAAAAAATGAATGTCTCTGCTGTAAACGAGAAGCTTGATCTTGACATCTACCCACTTAGCTAGCAAGTTAGCAAACCAAATGCATCGCTGGAGCTCCAAGCTGGTTATCATTTATTTGACACATCTTAGATTTCTTATAGTTATACTTAACTTATAGTTATAAGCAGTGGTGTAGCGCTCACCTCCTCAGCCTACGCAAGGGCTAATTATTATTATAATATATTTTTTTACGGTATTGAAAATCATACCGTTGGTATTTCGAAATAGCCCTGTAAACGGTATGTCGCTCCAAGCCTAGTTGGAAGGTATTGTGATATTGGTCAGTCAGGTGTTTGTGGGTTATAAAATCATTATTACCACAGCTGGTTAGTGCTGAGAGTTGTACATTGGAATGCTAGGCCATACTGCACTCCATACTGCAGGGAAAGTGTGCCTTGGCCTTTCCCTAACCTTTCGTCTGGGGCTATGCCAAAGACAGCGAGCTTTACTTTATCCCGAAAACAGAGCGCTGAGAGGAAAGGCAGTCATTTGAAACAGAGGTAGACAGAGTTCATGGGAAAGGTGATCTCTTAATCCTACTGTGTGTGTGTGTGTGTGTGTGTGTGTGTGTGTGTGTGTGTGTGTGTGTGTGTGTGTGTGTGTGTGTGTGTGTGTGTGTGTGTGTGTGTGTGTGTGTGTGTGTGTGTGTGTGTGTGTGTGTGTGTGTGTGTGCTGTAAGTGTATGTGTCCACAGTGATGACCGTGTCTCTGTCCACAGATAATGATCGGAGAGGGGATCCTGTTCTGCTGTCTGTCCAGAAAAAGGAAGGGTGTCAGGGCAGAGGCAGACATCAATGCAGCAGGCTGTAGCTTTAACTCCTTCATCCGCAGAGCTGTCAGATTTATTGGTAATTTTAATTTGGTTTACCTGATGAGACTGTCTCAGCCCCTTAAGTATGTATTTTTATGAATAATGAAAAAATGACATGACAAGGCCCAAGTATAAAAATAAATATATGCTAACTGGGTGTGTGTGCATGTGTGTGTGTGTGTGTGTGTGTGTGTGTGTGTGTGTGTGTGTGTGTGTGTGTGTGTGTGTGTGTGTGTGTGTGTGTGTGTGTGTGTGTGTGTGTGTGTGTGTGTGTGTGTCCATGTGTCATGCGTGCATGTGTGTGTCTCTGCCAACCAGGCGTCCATGTGTTTGGCCTGTGTGCCACAGCTCTCATCACGGACATCCTCCAGCTAGCGACGGGCTACCATGCGCCTTACTTTCTGACTGTGTGTAAACCCAACTACACCACGCTCAACACAACCTGCAACGAGAACACCTACATCCTGCAGGATATCTGCTCCGGGTCCGAAACCGCAGCCATCAACCAGGGCAGGTTTGTCACATTCACCTTTCACCTTTAACCTCTAAAGAGCTCTCAATGTGTTTCTGCTCCACCAACCTGATGCTAAGGGGTCAGGATTATGGCTAGGGTTAGGGTTGATCCTGGATGAGGACATAAAGCTAGGGTTACGGTTAAGGATAGAGTTGTGGTTGAGGCTAGGGTTAGAGTTGAACCGGGATGTGGACATGCAGCTTGGGTTAGGGTTGAGGGTTAGGGTTGAGCCAGGGTGTGCACATTATTCTTAGGTTAGAGATAGGGTTGAGGCTAGGGTTAGCGTTGAACCGGGCTATAGACATTAAGCATGAGTGGGTTACTTGGTAGAGTGGCTCACTTGGTAGAGCATGGTGCTTGTAATGCCAGGGTTGTGGGTTTGATTACCATGGGGTACCAGTATGAAAATGTACGTACTAACTACTTTAAGTCGCTCTCGATAAGAGCGTCGACTGAAATGTTAGGGTTAGTGCTTCATTGTAATCTATGGAAAAAAGAGCTAAAGCTCATTCAGAAGTTTCTGCATTTTTCTGACGATATTATGATCCTAGAGTTATATTATTCAAATATCTACACTGTCAATCAAAGCACATTTTGTCTGCAAGTTGTATTGATGTGTGAGTTAATCTAATACCTCCAATTATTCAGTAGCAGCAGACTTGAGTCATTAGCACAGTTCAATGGGTTATTTTTCCGGGGATTACGCGGAGTTTGAGTTGTTCAGTTCTGTTTGGATGTATAAACACAAGGACCCAGACAAGACAAGCAGCAGCAAAGCTATTTTGGTTTCTAATTATGGTTATCATGGCTGTAGAGTAAAGAGAACCTTTTGATGTTCTCGCTAATGAGGTTGGGAAAGGGACTCTTTTGCACATCAGCAAATAGCTTGTGTGGATTCAGGAAAAATAGATGTATGGAGTTTTCATCTGGAGTGAGTGGTTAAGGCAAAGCACATGGTGAGATTTGAATTAAAAGTATTATAAGGATCCCCATTAGCTGACGCCTTAATGTCAGCTAATCTTCCTGGGGTCCAACACAAAACTAAAAAGACATTACAAACAATTACAATTTACATTAAGACGTTACAGACTTTTAACAAGTAGACATTACAGACAATTAAAATACCTGACCGGTAATACATTTAACATTCAGCAGATGCTGTCTGGCATTAGTATCTGTGCAGTCATATGGTCGATCGCATTAGATGTTCTTTTATTGCTTTCTTGAAGGTGGATTTACTTTTTGCCTGAGAAATTGGTAAATAATTATATTCAGTGATGGCTCTGTATATGAGCAGTTAACTGATCACTGCAGCTGTACATAGTCCATCTGTAAATAGCCCACCCAATCTACCTACCTCATCCCCATATTGTTTTTATTTACTTTCTGCTCTTTTGCACACCAGTATCTCTACTTGCACATCATCATCTGCTCATTTATCACTCCAGTGTTAATCTGCTAAATTGTAATTACTTTGCTACTATGGCCTATTTATTGCCTACCTCCTCACGCCATTTGCACACACTGTATATAGACTTTCTTTTTTTCTATTGTGTTATTGACTGTACGCTTGTTTATGTTCCATGTGTAACTCTGTGTTGTTGTTTGTGTCGCACTGCTTTGCTTTATCTTGGCCAGGTCGCAGTTGTAAATGAGAACTTGTTCTCAACTAGCTTACCTGGTTAAATAAAGGTGAAATAAAAAAAATCATAAATATAACTGTTTGTCCTCGGGGGTATCAGATCATCTGAACTTCCTGTCTGGTTTGGTGGTTATGTTTGTTGCTAGTATACACTAATTGGTCTGAAAAAGACTGTGGTTTGTTGAAAATGTTACATTCCTAATGAAAATCAGAAGACTGTATAGTAATTTGCTTTCAATTTGGCGGCATGAGAGATTCTGATGCATTCAGTTGACATTCATACAGTTAAAACAATGGCAGCCCTGTTTTGAGCAAGTTGGAGCTTTTTTGTTTCTTTTTTGCTGCAGATGACCACATGACAGGACAGTAATCTAGGTGTGATAGAATCAAAGATTGAATCACCTGATTCAGAGTGCTGGATGTTACATACTCAGAACATTTTCGTGTTATAGCAATGCTCTTATCCGTTATAATTACAATGTGATCTATATATATATATCTATATGCCTCTATTTGGTCTCATGTAGCAAAATGTGAAATTGTGTTTTTTATATTGGATACAAGTAGAGACTCGGAGCTACAAAATCGTATATCATTGCAGGAACAATAGGAAAGTAATTCTGCTTTGAAAGTTGATACACTTGTAACCCCACTTTTGAGAAAATGGCCCTTGAATGTTTTGGTACACCTACTGGAGAGCTCTTCTTTGTCTACACCTATTCAGCATCATTCACACCCTCTTAAGCCCCACCCATCTCTTTAAGGATTCACATGAAAGGCCATGTCCTAAACAGAGTGAAAAAGTAGTGTTGTAAACAACCAAAGATTTCAATACTAAAAGTGGTAAAATTATTAAGAGAATCCTTACCCAGAGACACTTGTCTAAATTGATGGGCCATGTGAAATAAATTCTATAACCACATCTAACTAAAGTAAGTGGATGTGTCACACTTGTGTACTAGACATGTACACATGTTCATGAAATACAATATATGGCCGTAATCACCCCCAGACACACCTGGCTAACTTGTTGGATCGTGTAATCATCTGGCGAAGTGGAGTCTTTTGTTTAGACACGTAGCTAGCTAGTTTAACAATAAACCATAATCCCAACCCATAGCTACAATACAAACGTATTGTCAAAGCTAGCAAACATGCATGAAATGCTGGAGTATGAATCTGCATGGAGCTAAAGCTAACCAACTAGGTGTTAGCTAGCTAGCTAACAGTAGGCTATAACTAGCAATACAAATGACTTTCTGAGATATAAATTATATTACTACACAGATCATACACATAATGTTAACTAGCAAGCCATCAAGTTAATGCTCGCTAGCTAGCTAACAGTACACTTTAACTTGCAATGAAAATGACTTTGGCAAAATTAGAAACGTATAATATCAGAAAATGTAGCTAGACTGTTACCCGTATACATGGATGAATGCTTCATGGCAGCGTATCTTTTCCATTTGGTTTGTAGTTAGATACAGCTTGTTTGGCCTGTCTCACTGATCTTTGTCAATAGTGTCTGCTAAATTATGTCCAGCAATGTTTTTGAGAGTAGTAGCAACACTTTTGCAGTTCTCCAGGGTTAAAGTTATGTCTTTCAAAAAAGCTGCAGTAGTAAGGATTATCTACACATACTGAGCAGCTCATGTTATAGACAGAAGCATGCTACATGGCAGACCAATCCGAACCCATCTCTCGGCAAGTCCAGCCTATCCATTATCTCAGCCAGGTTCCTGTCTTTTTCTGTGGCTAAACCGACTAGGCTTGTAATGTAAATGTTTTATTTGTATTTACAGATGGAATACAAGTTTGTTATTATGGCACATGAAAGTTCACATGTTCCATTTCTGGCCAAAAACACATTTTGATTTAATTTAAAAAAAAATGATGTTCAAATGCCTCTCCTGTAAAGTAGTGACGTGTGACATACGCCTAACTTCTTGAAAGGGGTCACATATGTTCAGACCAGGATATAGCTGTGTCCAATGTGACACCAAGTAATTTGGTATTTTTTACTTGTTCTACAGGGAACACATCCATTTACAAGTGTAATTGAAGGTCATGAGGCAAGCATATATCTTCGACCAAATACAATGCATTTTGTTTAAGAAATGTATTCATGTTAACCCACTCAAACACAGTTCTTAGTTCTTTGCTCAGTACTGTTAGCTCATTATACAGTGTGTTCATGCAGCGCTATACATTATAGAGTCATCAGCATACATAACCACTCTTGCTTTATTCATTACTGAGGGTAAATCATTAGTCAAGATAGAGTAGAGGAGTGGGCCTAGGCAGGTGTCTTGAGGAACACCACAGTGTAAATAATTACTGTCCAAAAATAAATTAATGAAAACTTTTAGCCTTTTCCTGGATAGATAGCTTTCCATCCAGAGCGGCAGACGTAAAACCATAACATTTTAACATTTGAGATACTATCATTCAAAAGGGATGTGTTGTGTTCAATTGTTTCTCGCTACTGTCTCCCCTGAATTGAATTATCGAGGTTTATCTAAAAAGTAATCCCATTCTCCTGTAGAGCTGAAGACAGACAGTGCCATTACCCATGAAAGATTAATCTGTGTATCTGTGTCTAATATTGTCGTGCCCCTCTTAGTCATTCCAAGACTAATGTATAGCCTTTATGGTCTTATTCATCCTGTGAACAGACAGATGAAACGGACCATTAAATTCAGCCTGCACTATTAAAAGCAAAACTGACAGTAGCTCAGGGCATAAACAGTCTCTGTTCCTCTCTGTGACATCCTAGCCCAGTGTCTAACAGTCTAACTCTAATGAACTATATAAAGACCCCTAGAAGAGATTGGTACAACAGTTCAATGTTTTTCTCCTCTTTAGTATTCATCTGAAGATCTGAAGATGGCGCCGATAGACATGGCAGCTCTGCTTCTAGCTCCTAAGCAATTTTGCAGTATTTTTTACATTTTTTGTGTTATTTCTTATATTATTAGCCTAGAACGTTTTACGTGTTATTACATACAGCCGGAAATAACTTTTGGATATCAAAGCAGCGGTAGCTCCGACCAGAAATAAGACTTTCCTGAATTGGATCCTTTGTTCGTACCCCCCAAGGCAATTGAACTTATCGAATACAAACAGTGCAGTTATGCCCTCCGTAAGGCAATCATAGGCAAAACGTCAGTACAGAGACAAAGTGGAGTCGCAACTCAATGGCTCAGACACAAGACGTATGTGGCAGGGACTCCAGACAATCCCGAATTACAAAGGGGAAAACAGCCACTTCGCAGACACCGACGTCTTGTTCCCAAACAAGCTAAACACCTTCTTCACCCGTTTTGAGGATAACACAGTGCCAACAACGCAGGCCGCTCCCGGGGACTGTGGGCTTTCATTCTCTATGGCCGATGTGAGTAAGACATTTAATTAATCATGTTAACCCTCGAAAGGCTGCTGGCCCAGACGGCATCCCTAGCCGCGTCCTCACAGCATGTGCAGACCAGCTGTTTACGGACATATTCAATCTCTCCCTATTCCAGTCTGCTGTCCCCACTTGCTTCAAGATGTCCACCATTGATGCTGTACCCAAGAAAGTAAAGGCAACTGAACTAAATGACTATCGGCACGTAGCACTCACTTCTGTCATCATGAAGTGCTTTGAGAGGCTAGTTAAGGATCATATCACCTCCACCTTACCTGACACCCTCGACCCACTTCAATTTGCATACTGCCTCAATAGATCCACAGACGATGCAATTGCCATCGCACTGCACACTGCCCAATCCTATCTGGACAAGAGGAATAGCTATGTAAGAATGCTGTTTATTGACTACACGTCCTCCTTCAACAGCAAAGTACCCTCCAAGCTCATCAATAAACTCGAGGCCCTGGGTCTGAACCCCTCCCTGCACAACTAGTTCGTGGACATCCTGACGGGCTGCCCCCCATGTCGTGAATGTAGGAAACAACACAAGGGTCCCCACAAGGGTGCCTGCTCAGCCCCCTCCTGTAGTCTCTGTTCGCCTATGACTGTGTGGCCACGCACGCATGTGTTTGATGTATTTGATACCATACTACGTATTCCCCCCCCCAGCCATTATCCCGAGCCCGTCTTCCCAATTAAGGTGGCACTAACCTCCTGTGCTACAGATATACTAAATATTCTATCCACATACTGTCCATAATGTCTATACATCCCATCACACACACACACACACACACACACACACACACACACACACACACACACACACACACACACACACACACAAACACACACACACACACACACACACACACACACACACACACACACACACACACACACACACATATATATATGTATATACACACTGTATATATGTATATATATATTATCCGTACTCCTAATATTTATGTATTTCTTAAGTCAATTATTTCTCATTTAGATTTGTGTGTATTGTTGTGAATTGTTAGATATTACTGCACTGTTGGAGCTAGGAATATAAGCATTTCGCTAAGCATCTGCTAAATATGTGTAGGCGACCAATAAGATTTGATTTGATTTGATACCCCTTGAGTTATTCCACATTTTGTTCTGTTACAGCCTGAATTAAAAATGGATCAAAAATATTTATTTTTCTCACCCATCTACACACAATACATAATGAGGTACAGAGATGAGGTAGTCATTGTTAAAAAATTGACCTTATTTAGGCTTGCCATAACAAAAGGGTTGAATACTTATTGACTCAAGACATCTCATATTTTGATTTGTAATTCATTTGTAAAAATGTCTTAAGTCATAAGTCCACTTTGACATGATGGGGTATTGTGTGTAGGCCAATGACAATGAATCTCAATTTAATACATTTTCAATTTAGTCTGTAACACAACAAAATGTGGAAAGAGTTAAGGGGTGTGAATACTTTCTGAAGGCACTGTATACAATGGATTAACCTGTGCTTTTCAATGAGTTACACCAGTCAAAAAGTGGGTTTTTTATGTTGAAAGAAGCTCATGTGCACCTATGAAAGTATATGTTTTGTAGTTATGTTACTGGATTGTGTTTTCCAAATGGTTAACGGAGTGTGCAAGGCTGTCATCAAGGCAAACTTTTTGGGTTACTACATGATTCCATATGTGTTATTTCATAGTTTATGATGTCTTTACTATTATTCTACAATGTAGAAAATAGTAAAAATATAGAAAAACCCTTGAATGAGTAGGTGTGTCCAAACCTTTGACTGGTACTGTATATGATGTACTGCAGCATTTAGGAATGTTTCAGCTCAATAGAATTCTCTAACCTACTGTACAAACATGCCATAAGATATAATATATTTTTGAGATTGTAAATAAAGAAAGTACCATTGCGCTCTCCCAGATGTTCGGTTGGTGTGTAAAACCCGTGAATTCAGATAACTAATGAAGTTTGATGGGTCCGCACTCAAAGTTATGTCACACAAAGCTTCATTCATTTTCCATTTATTTTTTATTTTTTACTGCATCAGGATAGCATACACAGACGTTTCGGTGTAACAGCCTTCTTCAGTGTGTAGGTAAAAAAAAAAATCAATCATGAACAACATTTGTAGAGAACACAGATTGTACGTACCTATTTTGTGAGTTTGTTTGATGGTCGTGGCATAAAACTGTGTCCTCCACTGATTTGTACAGTCCATGTTGGCTCAAACACTAAACTATCTATTTCTGTCCATCCTCTCCTCTTCCCCTCTTTCCTTGTTCCTTTCCAGAAAGTCTTTTCCGTCTCAGCATGCCACACTGGCTTCCTTTGCCGCCGTCTACATCTCTGTGAGTAACCATCACACTCACACAAACACTCTACAGCAGTGGTTCTCAACTGGTATTGCCTCAGGACCCAAATTTAACCAGGTTGTCTCAGTCCTTGATCCAATATTCATATCGCAATTTTGTATTTCTTGTCCAAATACAATCTGGAAAACTATGTTTAATGCTATATTGATAGTCAATGTACCAATTATATGACAAGGGAACAACAGTCCCACTTTTTCATTGTCAATAATTACATTTTCAATAAATAAGGTATTTCTGTTTTTTATTTTGAATACATTTGCAAAAATTTCTAAAAATCTGTTTTTCCTTTGCCATTATCGGATATTGTGTGTAGATTGATGAGGGAAAAACACTTTTTAATACATTTTAGAATAAGGCTGTAACTTAACAAAATGTAGAAAAAGTCAAGGGGTCTGAATACTTTCTGAATGCACTGTTATATATATTTGAGAGGGGTGGGTTGGGGTCGTGGTGAAGAACCTACATATGATTTAGGCTTCCAGAAATTTTTCATGCATACACAAAGCATATTTCTCTCAAATTTTATGCACAAATTTGTTTACATCCCTGTTAGTGAGCATTTCTCCTTTGCCAAGATAATCCATCCATCTGACATGGATGTGTGGCATATCAAGGAGCTGAATAAACAGCATGATGATCACACAGATGCACCTTGTATTGGGGACAATAAAAGGCCACTCTAAAATATACAGTTTTGTCACACAACACAATGCCACAGATGTCTCAAGTTTTGAGGGATTATGCAATTGGCATGCTGACTGCAGGAATGTCCACCAAAACTGTTGCCAGAGAATTTAATGTTCATTTCTCTACCATAAGCCGCCTCCAACATCGTTTTTGAGAATTTTGCAGTACGTCCAACCTGCCTCACAACCGCAGACCACATGTAGCCATGCCAGCCCAGGACCTCCACATTTGGCTTCTTCACTTGCAGGATTGTCTAAGTTCAGTCACCCGGACAGCTGATGGGTTTGCACAACCGAAGAATTTCTGCACAAACTGTCAGAAACCGTCTCAGGGAAGCTCATCTGCGTGCTCATTGTCCTCACCAGGGTCTTGACCTGACTGCAGTTTGGCGTTGTAACCGACTTCAGTGTGCAAATGCTCACCTTCGATGGCCACAGGCACACTGGAGAAGTGTGCTCTTCACGGATGAATCCCGGTTTCAACGGTACCGAGCAGATCGCAGACAGCATGTATGGCATTGTGTGACGAGCGATTGTCTTATGTCAATGTTGTGAACAGAGTGCCCCATGTTGGCGGTGAGGTTATGGTATGGGCAGGCATAAGCTACAGACAACAAACACAATAGCATTTTACCGATGGCAACAAGCATTTTGCTACACTCGCATTAACATCTGCTAACCATGTGTATGTGACAAATAAAATTTGATTTGATTTGACAAATAAATTTGATTTGAATTTGAATGCACAGAGATACCGTGACGAGATCCTGAGGCCCAATGTCATGCCATTTATCCTCTGCCATCACCTCATGTTTCAACATGATAATGCAATTCTTGGATGCTGAAAATGTCCCAGTTCTTCCATGGCTTGCAAACTCACCAGATATGTCACCCATTGAGCATGTTTGAGACCAACAGATGCATATCTGTATTTCCGGTCATGTTAAATCCATAGATTGGGGCCTAATGAATTTATTTCAATTGACTGATTTCCTTAAATGAACTGTTAACTCAGTAAAATCTTTCAAATTGTTGCATGTTGCGTTTATATTTTTGTTTGGTGTATCTTGATTAGATAAGTATTCAACCCCCTGAGTCAATACATGTTAGAATCACTTTTGGCAGCAATTACAACTTTGTCTTTCTGGGTAAGTCTCTAAAAGCTTTGCTCACCTGGATTGTTAATTATTTGCCCATTATCCTTTTAAAAATTCTTCAATCTCTGTCAAGTTCATTGTTGATCATTGCTAGACAGCCATTTTAAAGTCTTGCCATAGATTTTCAAGCCCGATTTAACTTGACTGCATCTAGGTCACTCAAAAAAATGATATGTCATCTTGGTAAGCAACAAAATCTTGGAAAGCAGTGAATATTTGGTAATTGTTCTGCTGAAAGGTGAATTTATCTCCCAGTGTCTGCTGGAAAGCAGACTGAACCAAGATTTCCTCCAGGAGTTTACCTGTGCTTAGCTCTATTCCGTTTATTTTTATCTTAAAAAACTACCTAGTCCTTGCAGATGACAAGCATACGCATAAAATGATGCAGCCACCCCCATGCTTGAAAATATGAAGAGTGGTACTCAGTGATGTGTTTGATTTGTCCCAAACATAACACTTTGTTTTCAGGACAAAAAGTAAAATGTTTTGCCACATTTTTTGCATTATTACTTTATCCTGTGCAAGCTTCCTTCATTTATGTTAGTATTGTGGAGTTACTACAATGTTGTTAATCCATCCTCAGTTATCTCCTATGACAGCCATTAAACTCTGTAACTGTTTTAAAATCACCATTGGCCTCATGGTGAAATCCCTGAGCGGTTTCCTTCCTCTCTGGCAACTGAGTTAGGAAGGGTGCCTGTATCTTTTTAGTGACAGGTTGTATTGATACACCATCCAAAGTGTAATTAATAACTGCACAATGCTCAAAGGGATTATTTTTTTATCCATCTACCAATAGGTGCCCTTCTTTGCGAACCATTGGAAACCTCCCTGGTCTTTGCTGTTGAATCTGTGCCTGAAATTCACTGCTCGACTGATGGACCTTACATATAATTGTATCTGTGGTGTAGAGATATGGTAGTCATTGTTAAAAAATCATGTTAAACACTATTATTGCACACAGAGTGAGTCCATGCAACTTATTATGTGACGTGTTAAGCACATTCTTACTCCTGAACTTATTTAGGCTTGCCATAACAAAAGGGTTGAATACTTATTGACTCAAGACATTTCAGCTTTTGATTTTTAAAATGTGAACGACCGGCTCGATTTGGCCTTATGTAGCAACATTTGAAAATGTGTTTTTTACTTTGGATAAAAGTAGAGACTCAGAGCTAGAAAATAGTATATCATACACTAGAGTTGAGGAACAATGGGAAAGTCATTCTGCTTTCAAAGTTGATAAACTTGTAAAATCACTTTTGAGAAAATGGCCCTTAAATGTTTTGGTACACATGCTGGAGAGCTATTCTTTGTGTACACCCATTCAGCATCATTTACACCCTCTTAAGCTTTAGCCCCACCCATCTCTTTAAGGATTCACATGTGGGCCATGTACTAAACAACCAAAGATTTCAAGACTAAAGGCTGGTTTATACTACGGGTGTGTTTGTAAATTTAATCTGGAGTGCAAGAGTGTTTTCTGGGCGTTTGTAAACTCAGAGCGTTGTCAGATTGTCCATTCATAAATTCAGAGCGTTTCACTCTCGGAGCGTTCAGAGCGCACACTGGACGCTCTGGCCCAGGAGAAGAGTTGATTCGAGCGTTCTGACCTAACAACAGCTGTCAGGCACCCAAGCTAACTGGCTAATGTTGGCTAACTTGCTAGCTACTTCCAGACACAAATGAGAGAACAGGTCACTCTGATCATTTTACTCACCCTAGCAGAGCTGACCAGCTCATGTTATAGACAGAAGCGTGCTACATGGCAGACCAATCCGAACTCACCTCTTGGCATGTCCAGCCCCCTCATTATCTCAGCCAATCATGGCTAATGGGAAGGTTCCCCTTTTTCCGTGGCTAAACCAACTAGGCTAATAATTTAACAATTGTTTTCATATTTACAGATGGCATAATTTGATATTAAGGCACATGAAAGTTCACATGTTCCAGAAGGCATTTCTGCAAAAAAAAAACGCTTTATGATAAATATATAAAATTTTACATTAAAATGGCTCTCCTATGAGGTATTGACGTGCGACATATGCCTAGTTTCCTGAAACGAGTCACAATTCATTTGTAAACATTTCTAAAAACATAATTCCACTTTGACATTATGGGATATTGTGTAAAAATCAATGACACAAAATCTCAATTGAATCTATTTTAAATTCAGGCTGTAACACAACAAAATGTGGAAAAAGTCAGGTGGTGTGAATACTTTCTGAAGGCACTCTAGGTTCGCTATGTAGTCTATATAGTATTTTAGTTTTCACATACAGCACATCCAATACATCACACTGTCAGACCAAATAACTATAAAAGTCTCCCATAATCCTCAAGGTTAGACTAACATTTTATTTTATTTTTTTCCTGCACCACTATAGTAGATGAGTCTGTAAACGCTGACAGGCACTAAAGAACTCAAAGCCTCAGGTGCCTGAGGGTAGATGATGCATGCCGCTAGGCTGCATTAGCCACGACTCACAGGAGAGACAGTAGCATACCTGGGTTCAAATAGTATTTGTTGTGTTTCGACAACTTTAGCTACACTTGATCAAGCTTACCTGGTGCATTCGAAACCAAAGGAATAGTCCCAAAAGTGCAAAAAAAATATAAATAACATCTGACACTCCAGGAAGACTATATCAAACGCTGAAAATATTTGAACAAAAATACTATTTGAACCCAGGTCTGAACAGTATCGAGCGCTGGCTGTGTCCACAGTAGGGTCTGGCAGTAATAAATCTGCTGTAATAAAGTCGCTCTGAGGGGGAGGATGCTGGATGCTGACTCACAGCTCTGGAACACGACCATACTATACAAATTTACAGAATGTGTCCCAAATGGCACCATATTCCCTACGTAGTGCACTACTTTTGATCAGAGCTCTATGGGCCAGTTGAAATGTTTAAATGGAAAGACATGGCAATGTTATTCATTCATGTAGGCCTAGTTGTGGTTTGGAATCTTGCAGACAAATGTGGATTGTTCCATAAGGATTTCAGCCACAAGCTAATGTGGCTGAGTCAATTGCAATTGTTGATGATGATGATGATGATGACGACCTCAACGACGACAACGAGGATGCTGATGATGATGATAAGGACATGAACGACGATAATGATAATGATGCTATTGATGATGACAATGCCTTTGTGTCCTTGGTCTGTCTGTAGATGTACTTCAACAGCACGCTTACTGAGTCTTCTAAACTACTGAAGCCTCTGCTGGTCTTCTCCTTCGTCATCTGTGCCATCATTTGTGGGCTGACCCGGATCATCCAGTACAAGAACCATGCTATTGATGTCTACCTGGGCTTTCTGCTGGGCGGGGGAATCGCTGTCTACTTAGTATGTTCTGCTGATACTTTCTTAGAGATACTACTTATTATTAGTGTTTTTCGGTAGAAAGACTGTTACAGATAACGCTTTTACTGATGAATAATCATCATTTGATGTACAGTTGCTACAGTACTTGTTTGTTTAAAAGAATTTGGACTAAAGAGATTGTGTGTATGAGAGATAATATTGTAAAGCTCCGTCTCTCCTCTATCTCCAGGGTCTTTACGCAGTGGGGAACTTCCAGCCCAGTGAGGATAGCTGCAGCTGCCCTCCTCCCCAGCCCCGCGATCCCTGTCCTTTACCCCACATCAGCCAGGAGGCAATGCGCCATTTACAGGTGAAGAGCTGCAGCGGCAATATGGACGGGCTCTCTACCTCCCACTCCGAGGGCATCCTCCACCATAACCCCCACCACCGAGATCCCTCCTCTGGCTCCCTCACCAACCTGAAGAGGTCCAGCGCTGACGTGGAGGTCATCACCTCGCCCCGCAGCCCCATGGGAAAGGAGAGCATGGTGACTTTGTTGATTTTATTTAATTAGTATGCAGATATTCAACATACTTTACTTTACTCTATTGGTCTTTCAGTATTTTTACAGGTTCCTAAAAATAGTTATTAAAAACATTTTGCCGTGACATCATTTAAAAAATGATTTTGAATCAATAAAGTTAGAAATTGCTGTCCTCAGGTGACGTTCAGCCACACCCTCCCGCGTGTCCACACGCCAGCGATGGATGATGGCACACGCCGCAACGCCACCATCCACCACAGTCACCATGCCTCCATGGACTCCTCCCGCTCCAAACAGCTCCTCTCTCAGTGGAAGAGCAAGAATCAAGAGAGCCGAAAGCACTCCCTGCAGGTTAAACAATTCATACAATTTACAATTGTTGTAGCCTACTAATGATATGCTTTTATAATGCTTGTTTCTTCTAATGTTTAAACACATTGAAACGCGTATTTCTGAAATTAAAAAAGCAATAAAAGTAAATAAATATGTTTTTGTCTTCTTATTTTTCTTCTTATTATTAGGTGATGGAGGGTGAGGCGGCGGCCCAGTCACCCCACCACCGGGGGAGCATGGACTCCATGAGGTATAGCTCTGAGCCCTCAGCCATGGGGATCAACGGGGTCGATCTGCCAACGCAGTATGTGAAGCTAGCTACCGGGGCCAGCACCACACTACCCAGAGACTGCAGCGGCATAACAGGAGGGGCCAGAGTCTCTATGCAGTCTCGACCTGGTTCCTCACAGCTGGTCCATATCCCAGAGGAGACCCATGAGAACTTCAACAACCCCTCGCCCAAGATGGTTGCGGGAGATGTAGGCGGCGGTGATATATGCAATAGTGGAGCTCATGTAAACTGGGTGAAGGCTGCTGAGAAGGCAACTGCCCCATGTAGGACTATGAATGGCAGCCAGCAGCCACGGATCATGCAGGTGATTGCCATGTCCAAACAGCAGGGTCTGCTCCAGACTCATTCCAAGAGCATGGACGAGGGCTGCATGGACGGCTACACCGGAGGGTCCCTCCGCTACAGAGCCCTGAATGAACCAAATCCCATGGGCACGACTTGCAGCACGTTGGGCAGCTCCGTGGGCAGCATCTCAGGCAGCACTGGAGCCATCGTGAGGGTGGACGCCCATCCTGAGAACAACAACAACCGCCCCATGGTTCACGCCCCTTCGACAGATATTAGCAGTGGGGGTTCCTGGAAGACCTGGAGGTCCCAGGACCAGTGTGGGGGTGGTGATATCGGTGGATGCAGCCAGGGCCAGTCATTCGAGCTGAATGACCTGAATAGAGATTCAGAGAGCTGCGAGTCCCTGTCCATGAGGGACGGCTCCATTGGCTCCATAGACAGGAGGAGACATGCAAATCCCACTGCTGCCTCCAATACACAAAACGCAGGGGGCGGGGAGCACTCCCTCCAACAGCAGCAGGGGCTCACCACCATCAGAGTGACCCCAGTAGAGGGGGGTGAGGTCCCCTCAGAGCCCCACTCTGTGGCCTCGAGCCGGGACTCCACACTCCGGAGGAAAGGGAAAGGGAACATCATCCTGATCCCAGAGCGAGGGAACAGCCCGGATAACACCAGGAACGTTTTCTACAAGGGGACTTCGTCAACACCTGGTTTGTAGAGGAAGATCGTTGTCACTTGGCTGTGTCCCAAATGGAACTGTATTCCTTATATAGTACCTGCTTTTGACCAGGACCCATAGGGCTCTGGTCAAAAGTTGTACACTATATAGGAAAGAGGATGCCATTTGGGATACTGCCCTTGTTCACTTGGATGTTCACAGAATTTTCAAGAAAGGAACAGTCAGTGGGAGGGATTGTTGCACTCTTGGGGATGTTGACCTCTTCCACTGCATCTGTGATAAGAGCCAATCCATCGCCAAACGTTGTATCCAGATACATTTTATTAGTCACAAAGCAGGCTTTATTCAGCATGATATTTGTAATTGTTCCCACAAAAGCACAACCTTTTTGGTGTTGTAGAGCGGTTTACTATGTTCTTATGTACTCTAATAGACATATAATAGCACTGGAATTGTGTCCAATTTGAAATATTTTCAAAAGTGGGTTATCAAAGTTTTTGTTTTCCTTTTTTCCCACAAAGTTCAATACTACCCCCTGTGTAATGCTTTAGTGGGATATTGCAAAGTTATGTACCATAACGGTGGAAACGATAATCCTTTAATTGTCTGCATCGTAAATCGTTTTGAACTGTGTGCTAAACCACCCACACTATTTAGATCAGTGGTGTCAAAAGGATTTTGCCCCGCCGGCCACATTCGGTCTTCAAAAATGTGTTATATTTCCACGCCATCAAAATTTGCAAGACATATCCATCAATTTTGGAATTTTCCATGCTCCCTGACTGTCTGGCTTTCATTTGGGGATTATTAGCAAGCTGGACACAGTCAAGAAACGGTATGAATGTAGGTCCTTTATCATTTCTACACAGTTTTGATTTAGTTTTAGTAATTTAAAGTATATTGAGTTCTTACTCAGACCACCCGCAGGCCGGATTGGACCCCCTCGTGGGGCCGTATGTTTGACACCCCGGATTTAGATGAAATACTGTGCATAGAGTACAAATAAATAGAGAGAAAATTTGGAACTTGATATAGTTAGAGAACTACTTTTTGTATTATTTGCTGTATAGATGCCACATTCCCTAGAGAAAACTGTGTTGATGACCATAAGTGCTTAGCATTCCTACTGTAGCTAAATTAAATATGCTGTGAACTGCACAAAAACTGTGTTTCCTACACCTTTATATTCAATGACCAGGTTGTGTTTATTCTATCACAATAACACTGTTTGGATTTATTCTACCAACATACTGTACATGATTTTTCATGGTGTCTACATCCCATATGGCCAACTTAGACTCAGGGGTAGACATAGTACATTCAAATCTGTCTCCCTCCATTTGGTATGATACTTTACATTTTGTATGGTATGTATTCATTTGTGTATGTCCGTCATCCATTGCGTATGATATGTTACGAATTGCAATTCGTACAATATGTTACAAATTTGCAATACGTATGATATGTTACGAATTCCAATTTGTTGTGGCTAACATTAGCTAGTTAGCTGGCTAGGTGGCTAACGTTAGCTAGGCTAGGAGTTAGGGGTTAATGTTAGGGTTAAGGTTAGGAGTTAGTGTTAGGTGGAAGGGTTAGCTAACATGCTAAGTAGTTGCAAAGTAGCTCAAAAAAATTAAGTATTTGCAAAGTTGCTAATTAGCGAAAATGCTAAAATAGTCAATATGTGACTCAAACATGCAACCTTTGAGTTGCTAGGCGTTTGCCCTACATGCCGAGCCATCCACCCGAACCAACCTCTGTCCATTGGTTTTTGGCTTAAGGAACCTTATCTCTTATGTAACCATACCAAACGTAACATGTCATACTAATTTGACTGTCACAGGTTTATGTTTACTACAGTATGTTACGTCTAGTCTTTGAGGCTAGGCTGAAATGGCACCCTATTCCTGATATAGTGCACTACTTAGTGCACTATGTAGGGAATAGGGTGCCATATGGGACTCAAAAATCTGTGTGTGTGTGTGTGTGTGTGTGTGTGTGTGTGTGTGTGTGTGTGTGTGTGTGTGTGTGTGTGTGTGTGTGTGTGTGTGTGTGTGTGTGTGTGTGTGTGTGTGTGTAAACTGTCATGCAGTTTTTTGTCCGGTTTAAAATGCTCTTTCTAATTTCTTTACACATCTTTCTTAGTAGCATTTGACTCGTAGGCTTTGGGTATCATGACTGAAACTGTCTCTGTAAAGCACTGTGCTTCTCTGTGATATAAGTTACACTGTAGCAGAGGACAGAGGTATTCTGTTCACTCCTTGTATATTTTACAGTTGAGTAGACACAGTAAAGGTAAAGGGGTGATACTTGTACATGTTATCCATTGATGACAAGAGTGTACTTTTACTCCAGGCTTTTTCTTCTGCTTTTGACTTAAGCTTTATCTTGGGTTACAATTCCATTTTATATTTCAGAGAATTTTCCATTGCAAGAACCTTAATACTGTATGAATTATTAAACTGTGCATATCAGTAATATCTAATTGAGGTTTTATTCATAGTTACAATGAGAAGGATTTGACCTAATGTTATGAGACTGTGATCTATGAGGTATTTTTAGACTGCTTTTCTTTCCTTTTATTACTTTTGAATAATGAACTATTTGTGCCAAAGGCTATCTTTAACGGAACGTATTTATATATCAAGCCTATTCTACATGACTAATTTAAGCTCTGTATCCCTCTGCATGGTCATTTTGAGATGCTGTAGAACATAGAGTATTATTGTAAATAATGCCTTTATCCAATTGTTCGTATAAAAAAAATAATAAGTTGATTGACAATCTTTTTAACGAAATATACAGCATATTATCATATCAGGTCCCTATTTTTCAGGTTGTTTTTTAATTTGATAGGTTGTAACTGAAAATGAGAACTGGTTCTCAATCAATGTATGAAATTGTAGGCAATGTTTGGTATCTAAAAAGTGTGCTGTTATTATTACACTGTGGTCAAAGAGAAGATATTTAGATAAAACTGGTGCAAATTGAGAATGAATGATTTCTGCATGCTTTCTGGGATGTCCTTGGCTGGTTTATCTCCACAAATCCTTCTGAACATTCAGTGCACATGTATCAGGGTAGATGGCAATAGTGTGATGTCTCAATATTGGAATAAATGTTTGCTATAGAGAACCCAGCATTCCTGCTCCTCTGTTTTGAAGTGCAATATTGATGCAAGTTACAACCCAAAGTACATCTTGTGAGTTGCATATCACTGATCTAGTGCTTTCCTGCAGTTATGTTGTCTCATTGTAGAGCATGGAGCTTCTACTGCTAAACATGTCAGATTCTTTAGGTGGCAGCTCTTGATGACAAACCTCTGGCTTCTTCACTGCCTGGAGGAGTTAGTGGTGGTGATGTTTTATCAGAGCATTCAGTGTTATCAAAGACCTGCTTTGTGCCTCCTCCTGAAAGACTCAGGATTACCTAGGTCAGATAACAGACAGAACTCGGTTGTGTGCCAGAACCGTATGGGCCCCGCTCAAAAGTAGTGTAGGGAATAGAGTGTCATTTGAGCCATAGATCTCCTCTCCTTTCTGCTCCTGTATTGGATAGCAGGAGAGACAAACACCAAAGCCATTCATACCCACAAAACGTTTTATTAAACTTCAGTAAACTAGCATTCATTTCCCACTTATTTGAAGGCAGATCGGCAAAGAAGAAAAATATTATCTTAGCTACTCTCACGGCACACTATCTCTCTGTCACATGCTCTTTATTTCTCTCTGTCAATCTCTTTCTCTCTCTCCTTATCTCTCTCTTTGTCTCTCATACACACGGGAATCTCACAGAGTGTATAGGAGAAGCAGGCCTGGTTAGCATTGCCATGTGTAATTATCATTATTGAGTCCAATGTAGGTCACTGAATTGACCTACATTAAAGGAGAACGCTCTCAGGGAAATCTTATCTTGGAGAAAGAAATGGAATGATCTCAAGAAGAAGAGAGGCTTCGTGTAAAAACCTGTATGGCTGCAATACAACCAGGCACATGTGAACTGGGTTTGGACACACATGCACAGGCACACACACACACACACACACACACACACACACACACACACACACACACACACACACACACACACACACACACACACACACACACACACACACACACACACAGACGGTTGTAAATGTGTTATCCAATGCTGAGGATTGTGTCACTAGTTGATTATGTAAAAACAGCCTGCCATGCAATGTCCTCTATACCTTGGGCATGCTGTCATGGTCATTCATGGTAAGTGGAAAGAGGATCCCTGTGTGTTGGGTTAGAATGAAACAGGAGCAGGGTTTCCTCTGAAAGACAACCCTAACTCTTGACCATGCTAGTGCTGCGTAGATGTGTTTGTGGTAGTTCTTTGGTCAGTAATCCAATGTACTGTATTTGTGCCGTTTCACAGTCCGCTTTACAAAGACACAAAGCCTTGGAAATAAGCTATTATTTTGGTTTTGGTTAATGGTGTGATAGTACCCAGTATGGCAGCTTCTTACAAAGCGCCACACAGCCAAGTTCACCCACCCACTCTCTGGACGCAATATAGGCCAGGAAGTAATGCACTCTTAAATAATTTGGCAAACCCTGCATCTTTATGAATGAGATAGTTGATATTTAGAATGTGTACTTTTAAATTATGAATCGTAGCTCTTTGAATAATTTACTGTTCACTTGCCATCAAGATAAGTCTAGTTTGGGAAGCTGTTTGATGTCTTATTCAAATATGTATATTTCTGAGGAACTATTCAATATAATATATTTTAACTACTTTGATAGAATTAAGTATTAGGACATTGCTCTTATCAGACTAAACTTGGACGGCAGGTTTTGGCTCTGCTAAACCATCTTACAGTAGTTCATCGACTACAGCTCAGCATTTAACACCATAGTTGCCTCCAAACTCGTTATCAAGCTCGAGACCCTGGGTCTCGACCCCGCCCTGTGCAACTGGGTACTGGACTTCCTGACGGGCCGCCCTCCAGGTGGTGAGGGTAGGTAACAACATCTCCACCCCGCTGATCCTCAACACTGGGGCCCCACAAGGGTGCGTTCTGAGCCCTCTCCTGTACTCCCTGTTCACCCACGACTGCGTGGCCATGCACGCCTCCAACTCAATCATCAAGTTTGCAGACGACACTACAGTGGTAGGCTTGATTACCAACAACGATGAGACGGCCTACAGGGAGGAGGTGAGGGCCCTCGGAGTGTGGTGTCAGGAAAATAACCTCAACGTCAACAAAACAAAGGAGATGATCCTGGACTTCAGGAAACAGCAGAGGGAGCACCCCCCTATCCACATTGACGGGACAGTAGTGGAGAGGGTAGAAAGTTTTAAGTTCCTTGGCGTACACATCACGGACAAACTGAATTGGTCCACCCACACAGACAGCGTGGTGAAGAAGGCGCAGCAGCGCCTCTTCAACCTCAGGAGGCTGAAGAAATTCGGCTTGTCACCAAAAGCACTCACAAACTTTTACAGATGCACAATGGAGAGCATCCTGTCGGGCTGTATCACCACCTGGTACGGCAACTGCTCCGCCCACAACCGTAAGGCTCTCCAGAGGGTAGTGAGGTCTGCACGCATCACCGGGGGCAAACTACCTGCCCTCCAGGACACCTACACCACCCGATGTCACAGGAAGGCCATAAAGATCATCAAGGACAACAACCACCCGAGCCACTGCCTGTTCACCCCGCTATCGTCCAGAAGGGGAGGTCAGTACAGGTGCATCAAAGCAGGGACCGAGAGACTGAAAAACAGCTTCTATCTCAAAGCCATCAGACTGTTAAACAGCCACCACTAACATTGAGTGGCTGCTGCCATACATGTAAAAAATGTATCACTAGCCACTTATAACAATGCCACTTAATATAATGTTTACATACCCTACATTACGCATCTCATATGTATATACTGTACTCTATACCACCTACTGCATCTTGCCATCTTTATGTAATACATGTATCACTAGCCACTTTAAACAATGCGACTAAATATAATGTTTACATCACCTACATTACTCATCTCATATGTATATACTGTACTCGATACCATCTACTGCATCTTGCCTATGCTGTTCTGTACCATCACTCATTCATATATCTTTATGTACATATTCTTCATCCCTTTACACTTGTGTGTATAAGGTAGCTGTTGTGAAATTGTTAGGTTAGATTACTCGTTGGTTATTACTGCATTGTTGGAACTAGATGCAAAGAATTTCGCTACACTCGCATTAACATCTGCTAACCATGTGTATGTGTGACAAATAAAATGTGTTTTGATTTGATTACAGATTTATGCAGACATAAAGAATATGCTTCACGCAACCTCTTCTGAAGGTACTAGGAATGATAGAATCTCTTTGGAACCGAATTATTTAATAGACCTCCTAATTTACTTCCATAACAACGCAACACACGTGCAACATTTGCTGAAGGGATTTACATCAACCTTATCAAATGACCTTATTGAGCCATTAAATGGATGCATCTGATTACACTGTGTCGCCATCTCTGTATAATGTCATACTACTTACAACTCATCTTATTTTGGACTCAATATTTTACCACAAAACTGCCTATGGCTGCTGTCAGCGGTTAAAGGTTAAAGCACAATTTGCATCCCAAGAACATCTAGAGTCTCTGCGCTAAATGGACCGGTCAACAGTGGAGGAGTCAAGGAAAATGGTGTGCCAATGATGGTGGAATGTAATTGGTTGTCCTATGCTCCACCAGTGAAGCCAATTTGTCATGCTCCAAGGGTACCAGGTCAGTCCCACAGTGCTGCAGTCACAGATGGCTTCTTCACAGTGTGTTGGACTGAAGGTCTCTCTCTGGAGTCCTAGGCACTGACTGTAGCCTAGCCTGCTTTATGTACACATCAGTGCAGGCTAATTTCACAAAAGCGCAAATGTTTTCAGAGAGGATATGCTCTACACATAATTTATATCATCACACTTCTGGCCATTGTATTGAGAGGCTTTGTGGCACAGAAGCAGCAGTACTGAGGCATTTGAAGAGACTTTGAGTGTGTCCAGTGAACTGTATGTTTGTTGCAATGATACTCTGTGGACTTAGCCTATTTAACAATTTCCCCCATCGTTAGAATTGTCTGCTTACATGCTCTGAATCTAAAAGAGATTTCTCCAAGGCTAAACAGATGCAAAGGATGACGTAGAAGAGAAGCACAAGCACAGACATGCCACAATGTTTGGCCTTGAGGGACAGTGATTATATAATAGACATAGATAATCATGGAGGGTTCCTGCAGGCCCACTGGGGTGGCTAGGATCAGCCTGATTAGAATGGACAGAGAGCAAAGCATGGGGGCCCAGGTAGATTACCTACTGTTTTATTATAGTAGCTTTGTGTTTTCTGGTCAACAGATATGCTTATGGGTGTTTGTTCTACAGATTCAAGTTTTCAGGCAAATTGTCAATGTTGTTTTTATAAGACACTGAAAAGCTTTATAAGACAGAGCCTCTCTTTGATTCAAATAGGATAGTGGAAACACAAGTGTTCTAATCTAGAACACAATGAAAATCATTGTGTTCTTTTTTAATCATCACCATTATCTTCTCACAAAAACGTTTTAAAAGTCCAGTGATGCACTGTAACTATAGAAACTGTGGAGCTGCCACAACTGTGTGAAGAAACTGTCTACAGAAGCTTTGATGATTTCTGGGATGGATCACAGATTCTATTCATCTTCCTGACCAACTTTATGGATCGCTGGGCTGGATCGCAGATTATATTAATCTCCCTGACCAACTTTATGGATCGCTGGGCTGGATCGCAGATTATATTCAGCTCCCTGACCAACTTTATGGATCGCTGGGCTGGATCGCAGATTATATTCAGCTCCCTGACCAACTTTATGGATCGCTGGGCTGGATCGCAGATTATATTCAGCTCCCTGAACAACCTTGAGGATCGCTAGGCTGGATCGCAGATTATATTCAGCTCCCTGAACAACCTTGAGGATCGCTAGGCTGGATCGCAGATTATATTCAGCTCCCTGAACAACCTTGAGGATCGCTAGGCTGAATCGCAGATTATATTCAGCTCCCTGACTGAATTTACCTTTTTTGGGGCTGGATTACAGATTATATTCAGCTCCCTGACCTTGGGAAATGTGACAATGACACGGAACATTTGAAGAAATTATCTTCAGAGTTTTAATATGAAGCTGACCTCAATATTGCAATTACTACAGCGTAGAAACAATTTTTATTGTATCCCAATTCATATACAGTGCTTTTGGAAAGTATTCAGACCGTTTCCCTTTTTCCACATTTTGTTACATTACAACCTTATTCCAAAATGGATTAAATACATTTTTCCTCATCAATTTACACACAATACCCCATAATGAGAAAGCAAACAGTTTTTTTGAAAATGTTGCACATTCATTTATAAAAAAACAACCCAGAAATTCAGACCGTTTGCTATGGGGGTGGCATGTTAGCCTAGCGGTTAGAGCGTAACCAAAAGGTTGCAAGATCGATTCCCCGAGCTGACAAAGTAAAAATCTGTCGTTCTGCCCCTGAACAAGGCAGTTAACCCACTGTTCCTAGGCTGTCATTGAAAATAAGAATTTGTTCTTAACTGACTTGCCTAGATAAATAAAGGTAAAAAAAAATGACACTCGAAATTGAGCTCAGATGCATCCTGTTTCCATTGATCATCCTTTAAATGTTTATACAACTTGATTTGAGTTGATTTGGAAAGATACACACCTGTCTATATAAGGCCCCACAGTTGACAGTACATGTCAGTGCAAAAAATAAGCCATCAGGTCAAAGGAATTGTCCGTAGAGCACTGAGACAGGACTGTGTCGAGGCACAGGGGAAGGGTACCAAAAAATGTCTGCAGCATTGAAGGTCCCCAAGAACACAGTGGCCTCCACCATTCTGAAATAGAAGAAGTTTGGAACCACCAAGACTCTTCCTAGAGCTGGCCACCTGGCCAAACTGAACAGGGAGGTGACCAAGAAACCGGTGGTCACTCTGACAGAGCTCCAGAGTCCCTCTGTGGAAATGGAAGAACCTTCCAGAAGGACAAGCATCTATGCAGCACTCCATCAATCAGGCCTTTTATGGTAGAGTGGCCAGACAGAAGCCACTCCTCAGTAAAAGGCATATGACAGCCCCCTTGGAGTTTGCCAACAGACACCCAAAGGACTCTCAGACCACAAAGATTCTCTGGTCTGATGAAACCAAGATTGAACTCTTTGGCCTGAATGCCAAGCGTCAAGTCTGGAGGAACCCTGGCACCATCCCTATGGGGAAGCATGAAGGTGGCAGCATCATGATGTGGGGATGTTTTTCAGTGACAGGGACTGGGAGACAAGTCAGGATCGAGGCAAAGATGAACGGAGCAAAGTACAGAGTGATCCTTGATGAAAATCTGCTCCAGAGCGGTCAGGACCTCAGACTGGGCCGTAGGTTCACCTTCCAACAGGACAAAGACCCTAAGCACACAGCCAATACAATGCAGGAGTGGCTTTGGGACAAGTCTCTGAGTGGCCAGCCAGAGCCAGAACTTGAACCCGATCGAGCATTTCTGGAGAGACCTGGAAATAGCTGTGCAGCAAAGCTCCCCATCCAACCTGACAGAGCTTGAGAGGATCTGCAGAGAAGAATGGGAGAAACTCCCAAATACAGGTGTGCCAAGCTTGTAGCATCATACCCAAGAATACTCAAGGCTGTAATCGCTGCCAAAGGTGCTTCAATAAAGTACAGAGTAAATGGTCTGAATACTTATGTAAATGTAATATTTCAGTTTTATATTTTTTATAATTAGCAAAAATGTCTAAAAACCAGTTTTTGCTTTGTCATTATGGGGTATTGTGTGTAGATTGATGGGGGGGCGATTTAATCAATTTTAGAATAAGGCTTTAAAGTTAAAAAATGTGGAAAAAGTCAAGGGGTCTGAATACTTTCCAAATGCACTGTAGCTTATACTGAATAGGCATCTAACCTTGCGGATAGGCCTATTTAGAGCTGTCCTTATAATAGACATGAACCCAAAAATGTGATTTAGTTTAATGAACCAAAGCAACTGCAGAATCTCTTTCTTCCTCACTCCTCTGGGCGATACAGTAGCTAAATGTGTCTTACTTTTGTGACCAACACCTTCAAAGGCAAATAAACGCTGCTAGAGGATAAGCCCACTTAGAAGAGAAGAGAGGGAGAGATTGTGCTAATTGCAAACCGTCAGTCATGCTGGAGGATATCTCTTTCAGTTAACTACCCCCCAACACCCCCTCAGCTACTGTACTGAAGGCTGTACTGCATGGCTACATGCTGACAATCCTCCATTTTTATTTTATTTAACTAGGCAAGTCAGTTAAGAACAAATTCTTATTTACAATGACGGCCAAGGAACAGTGAGTTAACTGCCTTGTTCAGGGGCAGAACGACAGATTTTTACCTTGTCAACTCAGGGACTTAATCTAGCAACCTTTCGGTTACTGGTCCAACACTCTAACCACTAGGCTACCTGCCACCATACAAACACATTCTCTCTGGGGAACAACAGGACAATACAATAAAATAATCTAAACATCATTAAAACTATAGAAGAATCATGCAATCGCCTATTTAAATTCTTTCTGTGGGTGAGAGCAAACTATGGTAATCATGAGCAATTCGTTTAAAACATCAAGGTCAACCCTGTTATGTGAACTGAACTCTCGATTTAATATGGTGAAACTATTCCTTTCAAAACATTTGTCAAATTCTGGTGTTTTGGGGTGGGAAACTTTAGCATAACACGTCAACCCTGTTACCCATAAATAGACAGGTTAGACATTTTTTTACAATTAAACTTTTTTTGTGAACCTTGCCACTCTCTGTTGCACACAACAAGCGTCCAGATATATGGCTGTTTTAAGATGAAATCGTCAACCCTGTTACATTCAACCATGTTACAGTCAACCCTGTTAGTTTATTTGGTATTAAATAGGCACTTACTATTATTATTTTTTTAAACCGCTTGAGATAGGAAAACGTGTTTTTTAAAATTAATATAAACATGTGCAATTCATGACAGAATGCTAAAATCAGGTGAAATCATATTTTTTTATTACAAAGTTACCCTTCTCAAAAGGCACTGAATTGGTGGAATGACCCTCATGCCACACTCTCCTTGACTTAGGGTTAAAGCTAACATGTTTTAACACAAAGGAACTACAAAAACATCAGTGTCCAGAATTCCCATGCCACATATCTGGCAGTCCAACCTGAGCTGAATTGTTCAAGAATGATTCTTGTGTGGCCTGTTAAGCTTCAGAAAGCCGTAAAGGTCGTGGACTTTTGTTAATGAAAACTGGGCCATGTTCATGTGGCTGAAAGAAATCCAAATCCGCTGCGGCTCCGCAAGTCAATCAGTTCCCTAAAAACTAGGTCAGCCAATGGGAGAGCAGTATGAGGATGAGTTTATTATGAATGAGTGGAATATACACACGTCACCCCAGGGACCACTAGCGCCTCAGGTTGTGTCTCAATCCCATGTTCACTGGCAACCAGCATTGCAACCAAAATAACCAGTTTCTCAACATACACAATAGTGTACAAATATCATAGTGTATTTTATATATTCAGCACCTGACTTCTGTATTCACATGTAAAGTATGGTTTCCCATTGCTTAACTCATGTATTCTAATGACTAATCCCGATTTCTAGACATGCATGAATATGTCATGAATCAGTGGGTTTGTTCAAGGTTAGGGTATGTGTGACGTCATGTTAGATTAGATCCCACACACATCACAGCCACCTAAAATAGTCTGTAACCACAGGCTTTATTGAGATGAGGATGTGCTTTTATCATGGGAAGGACCTCCAGGTCACCATAGGCCACAGTTGTTGATCCCACAGGACAAGTTTCCACATGATTCTAAATCCTGATAGCTTAAAACATCAGGGCCCGTATTCTTAAAGCATCTTAAAGTAGGTTTACTGATCTCGGCTCAGGGCCATCTGTCCATGTGATTTTATTCTTCATGATCTAAAAGGTTAAACTGATCCTAAATCGGAACTTCTACTCATAAACGTAATATTATTGTGGATCCTCTGTCACCATAGCTAATATATGGAACGTTAGCATACCTGCTGTTGGCCCAAAAAATAGAACCAGTCCCTCAGAAACAGATGCCTCGGAACAAGGGCTACGTCTCAAATGGCACCCTATTCCACATTTGGTGCACTACTTTTGACCAGGGCCCATAGGGATCTGGTTAAAAGTAGTGCACTATATATGAAATAGGGTACCATTTGGAACACAAATCAGGCCTTCAGAAACAGATGCCTCAGCTAACTTCTTTTCCCTAGGGACAGCCTTGCAGGAATGATGTCTAAGCATTTTGGAGAATCACACCCAGAATCAATGTTTATAGGTGGAAGGAGAGCGATGGAAGAGGGTTTTATGGAGAGAGGGCCAAGAGGAGGACATATGCATATTTACTGTAGTGGTGGTTTGACCCCTCCCCACAATTGTGCTATATGTTATCTAAGTTGACATATTACAATATTTGAGATCGGTTGTATCAAATAAATCTTTTATTGGATAGAGAAGAGGGGTGGATTGAACCGCATCTACAGAGAAATTTGATTGGCTGAATAGACCAGAGAGATTCCTCGTCGTTGAAGTCACAGTTGAGTGAACTTCCAGACCTGTCAGATCACATCATGGCTCTAGATGTTTCCACATTAGGGAT